>NC_080181.1:49912349-50212349 GCF_950295315.1 Erinaceus europaeus | reverse complement strand
TGACATACTGAACATTAGAAAGTTAAATAATTAGAAACTAAGAGATATCTCACTTGATAAGAGTGCATGTCTTATCTGGCATAAAGTCCCTGAGCTGAGGAGCTGTATAGCACCAGGGCAAGCCATATAGATGGTGGACTGGTGCTGTGGACTGTCCCTCTCTCTGTCTCTCTCCCTTTCTCTCTAGAATAAAAGAGATGAAAAAAGTTGGCTCAGGAGAGTGGAAGAATAAATTCACAAGGCCCTGGCACTGGGGGAAAAAAAAAGACAGGCAGGCGATTCTCCCAAGGTTAGCAGACAACAGTTTACTGCAGTAACTAGAACTTGAACACAGATGATGAAATTCTACATTTCAGTTGTAAGAACAAACTCTCACATCTCATGTGAAAGAAAAACTTATATCCCTTATAATACAGCTACACTTACATTAGGAGATGATTTTGACGGGTAGAAGGAGAATAATATATTACATTTGGAGGAACAGGCCCTGCCCTTAATTAATCTTTATTATATAATTACACAAAGCCAAAGGTTGGAAATGACTTCAAATATCAGTTCTCTACAGTTACAGAACCCAAAACATTTTTGTAAGAGTCATAGCATAGTATTCCAATAATCAGAGTCATTAAGAGGATCAGTGAAGTCCCCTTTTGGCAAAATTACTGAATCTTAAAAACAAAACTTACCTAGGACTTACAGAATTCAATAATATTAAGCAAAATAATATTAAGCAAAAACTTTGATATCTCCCTCCCCCTCTCTCTATATATTTATTTTTAATAAGAGGGACACACACAGAGACCAGAGCATTGCTCATTTATGGCTTATGGTGTGCTGGGGATTGAACCCATGGCCTCTGAGCCTCAGGCATAAAACCTGTGGCTCTCTCCCCAGTTCTAAGCATTTTTCAATGATTCATTTATGAGAGTGAGAGAACCAGAGCATCACTCTGGCACATGTAGTTCCAGAGATGAACTGGCTCTGGGAATCTTTCACCTGGTCTGAATCCTTGAAATTCCATGGTGTGGAATTTCTCTAGATTGTGTTTCAAAAACTATAATAGACTGGAGCTCAGCCTTTGTTTCTATGATCTAGAGCTAAGGTTGGTAAACATAGTCTCTAAGCAGTCAGATCATGCCCTGCAAACCCTAAAATATTCACTGTCTTTTCCCTTGGCTCTGTCTGCTGGTGTAGCACAGGATAAGTGAATGGGCTTGAGGAGCTGAGCAGATGTCTTTCCTCACCCTTGAAAGGCAGAGTGCATGTGCTTCTGCACTGTTCTCATACAACTCCAGGCATGGCATTATTAACCTGACTGAGAACAGAGGCTGGAAAATCACAGCTATCAGCACTGCATTCACTGTACCAAACAGAGCCACTTTCAATCCTCCTCTTGAAGAATGAATGGGAATTCTCCCTAGGAACAGCAAAACATCACTGAAAAGGGAGCAAAGAATTCAGTGCAGAGGAGGGAGGGCTTTGGGGGTATAGAGGGACCTGGGGGCTGCAGATAAGTTATGGAGGGTGTCAAATGTCATACAAGATTCTGCTTTATTTCATCAGTGTCGCATTAACGTGGCTCTAAGAAATGAACCCAGGGCCTCAAGCATGTGTGGTACACGGAGCAGCTTCCCAGGCTTTCTTTTCATTCATTTGAGAGAGAGAGAAAGAGACACAGAGAGAGAGAGAGTTCATTTGAAAGAGAGACAGAGAAAAGAAGAAGGAGGAGGAGGAGGAGGAAGAGGAAGAAGGGGGAACTGGAGGAAGAGGAGGAGGAAGTGAAGGAGAAAGAAGAGGTGGAGAAGTAGAGAAAGATATCACAGCTCTGTTCCACTATTAATGAAACTGCTTGCTCTGTCTATGTTGCTCTTATGTGGAGTACCAGGCCTTGAACCCAGGGCTGTGATCATGATCATGGTCAGATGTGAGTTCCACCAAGTGAGCTATCTTCTAGATCTCTGCTGGTTTTTTTTTAAATTCATCCTCTCCCTCTCCCTCTCCCTCTCCCTCTTCCACCGGAGCACTGCTCAGCTCTGGCTTATGGTGGTACAGGATATTGAACCTGGGACTTTGGAGTCTCAAGCATGAAAGTTGCTTTTCATAACCATTATGCTATCTACCCCCACCCTGCTAAAAGTTTAGAAATCCATTTCTGGTAGTGTTTTGACTGCCTGAGTGAGTGTTTAGTGTGTGTGTGTGTGTGTGTGTGTGTGTGAAAATCAAGAACAGGTTGTTTAAAGGTCATTAAAAATATAAGAACTAACAAATACTTATCACTTATCCTGGTGGTAGGGATGAAGAGGAGAAAATGTATTTACTGTTTGATAAAGGCACTATCCACATTTCTTGGCTATTAAATTCAACATGGTCTGAAGAGCTAGGAGACTAGGATAACATTTCTAACCTCAGGTCATAGTTGGCTTCTGCCTTCCAATGACTTAGACTAGACATAAGATTAAAAAAAATCAATATGCCTAATGTCCTGATTTGAATCAAATCTTTTAAAAAAAGATCTGTGCAGAGTAGGGAAGTTTTGGAGAGGGGATCATCAGCCATGGGTGTCAGGGAAAATCCCATCTGATTTTCATCTCCATTCCCCAGCGCTTCCAGGGCAGCCATCACATCAAATAGGACTCTGCTCACCTCCTGTGAGCTCATTAGCAATGGAGGATCTGCTCTGTACAAGAAAACACTGGGAAATTTCAGTGCAGATGGGACTGCCTTGATTGCTTGGTGGGGCCGGGGCTGCACAGTCAGCAACAGGTGCCTCTGCTTTGTAGCGCCCTGTGCTTTGAGAGACAAGCGGAGCCTCCAGAATGGTCGGTGGATAACAATTTACACTGATTGCAAAACCCTCATCTTGTTTTTCTCCCGTTTCCCTCTTACATTGAGCAAGTGGAGGTGCCATTCCTCATCCTACCTACTTGAAATATGCACTTAGGAATTTGTTTCTGCCCCAAGACTCCCATCTCCTGCCCCAGTTTTTTTTCCTTTCCCAAATCTCTAGATCTTTGAGAATATACAGCTCTCCAAACAATGAACAAAGAGTAATCTTTCCAACAAACACCGGTATCATAAAATGGCTGAATTTAACAATCTGAAAATGCCTCATATTCCCCGCTGGAAGAAGAAAAAAAAAAGATAGAAATCTCCTCCTCCCCCTACTTGTGGGAAGTTAATGACCAATTCAGGGGAAGCTGAACAGATGGAATGACAAATGACACTGCAATCTGTATATGTGAAGGTGTGTGCTGAGGACATGTCAAGCCTTGCAGATATGAACAGTGACTGGACTTCCTGGATCAAATACAGAAGATACTAGGTGGATTACAATGGTGTAGGTCTGTCAGTTTATAAAGGACAGCACTAAAACTGAAGAAAATTCCAAAGTCCTCATGGATGGCCATCTGCCTTGGATTTCTGGGGAAAGAGCTACTTTATAACATGTTTTTAATAGTTTCATCCAAGATGTGCCTGTCCCAAATATAAAATTTAGTTCATATGTTTATTTTTGGTATTGCAACCCTTAAAAGACTTGATGGCCATATTTTCTTACATTCTGAAAGTCTATATTGTTCATAAATAATTGGTCAACATTTTAAATTCTAATTTATTACCATTATTGTGCCTCCTGGGTTATCGCTGGGGCTCTGTGCCTGCACTACGCGTCCACTGCTCCTGGAGGCCACGTTCTCCTTCCTCCCGTCCTTATTGTTATTGAATAGGAGAGACATTAAGAGAGGAGGGGAGACAGAGAAGGAGAGAGAAAGAAAGACACCTGTAGACTTCACCACTTGTGAAGCTTCCCTCCATAGGTGGGGAGCCAGGGGCTTGAACCTGGATCCTTGTGTGGGTCCTTGTGCTTAGTACTATGAGTGCTTGACCAGGTGCACGACCACTGGGCCCTCCTCAGGCTGTTCTCAAGTCAACCTCTGACTAATTTAATTGGTAAGCAGGACTAATATACTGTTGTATGCTTTACATTGGGTTGTTCTAGCTCTCCCCCTGCCAAGAAAATTTGGATCAGTCCTGCTAGTTTCGTGGGCCCGCTTGGCCCCGCCCCAAGGAACCCCGAGAGGGTTCCAGAGTTCCAAAGTTGGAGAGTTGGAGAGTTGCAGAGTTAGAGAGTTCTTGGCGCCGCCGCGGGGAAAGAGGCAGCAGAGTTCTGTTTGGTGATTAGTTTGGTTTAGTTTATGAATCGTTGTTCCTGAATAAAGAAATACAGCTTCCCTGCCCAGCCGTATGTCTCTGGTCGTCTCTGTTACCCGCCCGTGAAGCTAGCCCGGCCAGCTAGAGCCTCCGAATTTTAACAACAATATACTTAGTTCAATCTGGTAGAAAGTTTGATCTTTTCCTTAATCTGTAGTTCAGTAATGACCAATAAAGCCATCCTGTGGAAGATGTTACCGAAGGAATTACTCAATCCTTTCTTATTTACTGGCGATGATTTTAATATCTGCCCTGTAAGGTTTTCACAGGAAACAAGAATTGCTTATTATGTGGAACTCAGCACTGAATAGATAGTTAAGCAAACAAGGCACGGATAGTAGAGCTAGGTGGCTCTGATTACTGGTGGCTCTGATTTCAGCAGTATGAGATGAGTAGCATGGACATAGCTTCCCAGGCCTGGTGAGCTCTTGCACGTTATTTCTGTCTGTAGAAGCACATATGTTTGTAGAGGATGCAGAGCTAAATGGGCAATAACCACTCTTGAAAAAGCTTAATGCTCTTGTTCTTTGCCTCTGACCTTTTCCCAATGACCTCTTTGCCTCTCCATTTTCCACTTAGACCCATTAGCAGGATGTGCAGCAATATGCTGCTTGTCATCTGTTTCAAAGGCACAGTGATGGGATACAGGTACACCAGATGGATAAGCCTAGTGTGACTAATTATTGTGTATTTGCCTTTAATTATTATCATTTATTACCCGAGGAAAGACAATAGAGGTTCTCTGAGAAGGAAACTGCTGCCAGCAGGGAAGTTTCTCTTGTAATGTGACTGACTAAGGGGAAAGTTTTCATCGTTGGTGAAGTGTCCACATGTAACAGCTGACAGGTAAATAATACATGGACAGGTGAGTGTTTATTGGTTTTAACACTGATCTAATTGGTTTCAATAAATAGCTAAGTTTAATTCTGAAAGACTATTTCACAGGATTAGGGAATTTTGCCTATTGATCCGATAGCAGCTTTTCTCAATCTCCCACCCAGTAGTCCATCAAGTAATCACTAGGCAGACAAATGTGTGCTGATGGCCGCGATTTAGGGTAGGAATTGAAACCTGCTGAATTTTAAAATCGATATTTGTTTAACAGCATCTTAACATGTTCATTTTGAGTTTTATCATGTTCATTTTGATTTTTATCTTTATAATACTTAAAACTTTCACTGGTCCATACCCTCAGAGGGGGAGAAATGTTAGGGGAAGGTGACCAGAGTGCTCTGAACTCCAATTCCACCCAAAGAGAGAAGAGGAAAAGGAAGGACAGTTGGAAGTACTAATAAGTGGGTGTGGGTGTGACTTAAAAAGGAAGAAAGGCAGGGCCATGGAAAAAACGGGAATTGACAACATCAATAGCAATTACAACTACAACAATAAAAACAAGGGAATAAATAAATATTTAAAAAATAAAAAATGGAATATATACACACATACCTATTTATAGAAATGATAGTCATCCCGTATCTGTGACCTTGTAAGACCTACTACAGTTTCCGATGGAGGGGATGGGGACAAAGGACTCTGGTGGTGGGAAAGATGTGGAATATACATTAGTTTATATTAAAACACAAATAAAAAAGAAAAATTCACTAGTTATGAAGCTCAACTCATGATGACTTTTTTTTTTTTTTTGCCTCTAGGGTTATTGCTGGGGTTTGGTGCCTGTACTACAAATCCACTGCTCCTGGAGGCCATTTTTTTCCCCTTTTGTTGCCCTTGTTGTTTTATCATTGTTGTGGTTATGATTATTGTTGTCATTGATATAATGACAACACTATATCGTTTCTTCTCCAAAACAGAAGATTCCGGGTGCATCTGGGTGACTAGTCTAGCAGATGGAGACTTGTCTCAAGTGGCCTCCCCCAGGGCTCTGTTCTGGCTCCTTAATGACCTCCCAGAAACTTCTTCAAGGAAGTTCATCTACGCCGATGACATCTGCTGTGCAACTCAGGCATCCAAGTTCGACATCCTCGAGGAAACACTCACGAAAGACATGTCTCTGATATCTGATTACTGTAAAAATGGCGACTAATCCCTAGCACTGCAAAAATGGTATCATCTGTTTTCCATCTACACCATGCCTCGGCCTCGCGTGAGCTTAATGTGCAGCCTGACGATACGAGAATCCGGCATGAAGCCCAGACAGTCTATCTTGGCATTACTCTCGATCGCACTCTGTCATTTCACGAACATCTCATAAAAACTGCAGCAAAGGTGGGCGCGAGGAATAACATTGCAAGACTGGCCAGCTCCTCATGGGGTGCAAGCGCTTCCACACTACGATCATCCTCTCTGGCATTCTGTTATTCCACTGCAGAATACTGTGCCCCAGTATGGTTCTGTAGCCCCCATGTCCACTTGGTCGATTCCAAATTATATTCCTCCATGAGGATAATTTCTGGAACCATCCGTTCCACCCCGGTTCCATGGCTACCAGTTCTTAGCAACATCGCCCCCACCAGATATTCGTCGGGATCCGGCATCATCTAAGTTCATTTCCCATGTCTGCGCTCGACCGGACCTGCCAATATACGCGGATATCTTCGCCCACCCTGTCCAACGCTTGACATCTCGTCACCCAATCTGGTCCCCCCTAAGCCTACACTGAACTTCTCTGTTCCAGACTCTTGGAAACAGAGTTGGCAGTCAGCTGAGGTAAAGAACAAACACCTCATCACAGACCCCTGCAAGCGTCAACCCGGCTTTGACCTAGCACGTTATGATTGGGCCCTCCTCAATCGCTATCGAACAGGCCATGGCCGGTGCGCCACTATGTTACATCACTGGGGAGCTAGAGACGACCCGAACTGCCCCTGCAGCTACAGACAGACTATGACCCACATAGTCAACGACTGCCACCTCTCCAGATTCAAAGGAGGCCTCGAAACTTTACATCAGGCTCAACCTGACGCTGTTGACTGGCTACGGAAGAAGGACAAACGCTAGAAGAAGAAGAATTGATATAATTGCTGCTGGATAGGACAGAGAGAAATGGAAAGAGGAGGGAAGACAAAGAGGGGGAGAGAAAGACAGACACCTGCAGACCTGCTTCACCACCTGTAAAGCGACTCCCCTGCAGGTGGGGAGCTGGGGGCTCGAATGGGGATCCTTAAGCCAGTCCTTGCGCTTTGCGCCACCTGTGCTTAACTCGCTGTGCCACCGCCTGACCCCCAATGAAGAGCATTTTAAAAACACGTAAGCTGGCAGAATCACTCACTTCAAGCCCACTACCCCCCCCATCACTCCTGACACACACACTCTCTCACTCACTCATTCTCTATCAATCTGAAAACAAACAAGCAAACAAACAAGTAATGACAATGCAAAGTTAACTTTAACATGAAGAATTGGACTACTTTATGAGAAACATGAAGGGGAAGAGTTTGGAACCTAGATAAATTTCGGATGGACAGGTGGAGCATGGAGAAACCCAGAGGCTGGCTACCTCATCATCTCTTTTATATGGTGCAGTTCTATACACAGTGTTTTATATTTAATTTAAATAAATATTTTCTTGGTTAAATATTTGAAAACCCCTTGACTCAACAATTCCTAAATTTCTCTCTAGTTCTCTAATTTTCCTTCTACTTAATTCTCTTAAAAACCATCAGTCTCACATTGCTTCTCTATCCACATGTTTTTAGAAGACTTAATGCGATTCCTTTTTTTCCAAAGGGAAAGGTAGCGAAGTGAACCTGTCGCAGACAGTCTTGGAAATGTTTTCATCACTGCCCCCCACTCAGCAGCCTCATGGAAAGGTGACTTACAGCCTCTAATGATGAAGAAAATGGAGCTCAGCCGAGTGAAACCCTTTCCTCTTGGAGGACACACAAGTAGAATTTTAAACCAGTCTTTTTTGTGCCTCTCCAAGATCATCGTCTTCTGATGGTAAGTTATCTTTATTTCAAATCTTATGAATCTGAATGCCTCCCCAAATGTTAGAAAGTCTCTACAAAATTTAAATAAACACTAAACTTGGAGTTGATTTCCCTTTTGTGTAAAAACACAAATAACCCTTAGACTCTACTTTGAAGACAGAGACTTTCCACAATGATTGATTACATGCTTCCTCACATTTCTGCAAATGTGCAAACTCTGGTTTTGGACTTGATTAAAATAACTGTTGGGCCTCATACAGAGATGCTACTAAATGAACAAGTCAGCACACAGACTCACTGGCCTGCTGGGACCACCAACTCGCCTGTCATGTGTGACTCTCACCTCCCCATGGTAAGATAGACACTTGACCCTGGCAGTGGGTCATTTAGAGAACGTTTTAAATGGTCTATTATAACAGTTTTTGACAGAAGTTAATTTTTTACAAAATATTTTTATTTATTTATTATTGGATAGATACAGAGAGAAATTGAGAGGGGCAGGGGAGATATAGAGGGAAAGAGACAGAGAGACACCTGCAACCCTGCTTCACCATGTGTGAAGCTTTCCCTCTTGCAGGTGGGGACCAGGGTCTTGAACCCGAGTCCTTGTACATTGTAATGTGTGCACTTAACCAGATGTGCCACTGCCTCGCCACGTCTACTATTTTTGAATCTGCTCAGAGATGATAAAATAGTGGTGGATGGGTGGAGTTAATGAAAGTCAGTGACACGAATATTTCTGTGAATAGACGGTATAGGGACTCAAAAACAACCTCTCAGGAAAAAAAATCAGACAACAAACCACTGGACCTAATACATTCTGCTCAGTTATTCACTTATGCCAGCAGATACTGATCTACTATGTACCAGATACTGGTACTGGACCTTGAGCAAATAGATACTTTTGTCCTCTCTCTCAGCGGAGCCTTCAGTGGACCTACAAAAGCAGCAGCTTCGGGTGGCTATGATGTGTCAAATTAGGTCCATCAGTTGTGCCGTGTGCCGCACTCTAGTGGGGTGCCAGTACTGGGGAGTGTGGGCATGTATGGGAAGGAGACGTGGGAGATCTCAGCACCTCTCCATTTTCTGTCAATCTAACACTTGGCTAAAAACAAAGCCTTAAAAAAATACTTTAAGAAACAGATGTAGGGGGCCAAGCGGTGGTGTACCCTGTTAAGCGCTCATAGTCCTAAGTGCAATGACCTGTACAAAGATCTGGGTTTGAGCCCTTGGCACCCCATTTCAGCAGGGGGTCACTTCACAAGTGGTGATGCAGGTCTGCAGGTGTCTATCTTTCTCTCCCCCCCAAGTTTCTCTCTGTCCTATGTAACAAAATGGAAAAACTGGCTGCCAGGAGCAGTGGACTTGTGCTGGCACTGAGACCCAGTGATAACCCTGGAGACAAAAAAAAGAAGGAAGAAAGAAAAAAGATGGAAGAAATCGAAAGTCAGAATTTCTGGTAGTTATCCTCACCAAATTAATCTGTAGGTCTTTAGTCTCCAGACAGCTGGAGACTAAATAAGACCTCTTATTCCCAAAGGTAGTCTTTATGATATTATTGGCCAGTGGGTACTATTAGTAAGTAACTAGAGTTATTTACTTAACTCCTGACAGGCATTTATTGAACGCCCGATGTTAACATTTGAGGTTTGTCCAGAAGTCTAACTTCAACTAGGTTAAATATATATATATATATATGTCATAGTTCATCAGGTGAGTTCATAATAAACATGTAAATTTTTTAAAATTTGAAATGTTGGGGCTGAACAGCAACACACCTGGTTGAGTGCACATATTACAATGTGCAAGGACCCAAGTTCAAGGCCCAGTGGAAGCTGCACACATGTCGAAGTATTGCTGCAGGTATCTCTCTATATATATCTCCCCCCCTCTTTATTTCTCATTTCATCAAATGAATACACACAAAAAATAAAAAATTAAGAACAGTGGTCTGGGAGGTGGCACAGTGGATAAAGCACTGGACTCTCAAACATGAGGTCCCGAGTTTAATCCCCGGCAGCACATGTACCAGAGTGATGTCTGGTTCTTTCTCCTATCTTTCTCATTAATAAACAAATAAAATCTTTAAGAAAAATTAACATTTGGAAGTGTTGGATACATGCCATATTGTACATTTTAGAGGCCTGGTTCCTAGACTTGATTTGATATAGGCAGGTGTTCAAGTGAAGCAGTGGTATTCAGATGACATGATTCCTCCCCAGAGTACAGTGTTGATATACAGATTGATTAATAAGTGTGCTCGGTCATTCACCAAAGAGCTAGTGAATTTCTGCTCTGTAACAGATCTATGTTAGGAATCAGATTGACAAACATGAATGGAACTCTCTCTTTTGACCTGCAAACTCATTCATGTTTATGAACATACAAAAATAACCACACATTTATATTACAAGTGTCTTAGGAGACCTGAGAAGAAATTGTTTTGAAAGCATAAAATGTAAGAAACCAACGTTTAGGGGAACTCACCTAAAGGATTAACATTGCTGTTGGCCTTGAGACATACTGAAAACCAAAGTACTCACCAGGCCATTTTGTTTCTGAGCAGTATAAAAGGACTAGTCAACACAGATGAAAAATGAATTAGTTTCTTCTCAAGCTTCCCTAGCCGGAGTGACTAGGACTGAACCTGCCCTCTGCCACAGAGAGTGACCACTTGAGTCGTCGTTTGCTTCAGGTTGGAAACTCATTGTTTCCAGCTGAGTAAGTACAATCCCTCATGCTCTTTGGTAACACTCAAAGGTCACAACTGTGCTGACAAAACAACATAGACAAAAGGCTGCTATCAGTCTCAGGTACTTTTTTTTTTTATCCTAAAACAATCCATAACTCTGTGACTTCTTGGAACAGAGTTGCTATCTGCAATTCCAAGTCTGGGGGTGAGGTGGGATTCACCAGCAAGATAATGCCAAATGCCCACTCCCACAAAGCTCTGGTCTTAGCAGTGATGTGCATGCAGTCTGCTACCCCCACCCACTTATCCATGTCTTCTACGTTAATTATTCCAGCTCTCTACCATTCCAGAAAGAACCCAAAGCTCTAAGACTGTCTTCCTTGTGAAAGTATTTGTCACAGAGGTACTGTTGTCATTTGAAAGCAATGACAAGCATTAGCCAAGCTATCATAGTATTTCCCACATTCTCCTATACGTTGTCCAAGGTCTTATCAGATGCTGTCCAGAATAATTCTTTTTAGAGGAAACTTTCAGGGAGAATCACAAAAACTATTTGAGGAGATTCACTTCACAAAGGACATCATTCTTCAGTTGTTGACAACTTATTCCCACCCAGTGACTGGCCCTTCAGCTCTTTAAAATGCTTTCTTAGGTCTCCTTTTCTTATAAACTGGGCTGAGCTACTGAAAGTTAAGTCCAGCCTCTTCAAACAAACCTCATTTCAAAATCATTCTCTGTTTTCTAGCTGTGTTACCCATAGCAAGCTACTTTATCATAATGTCTTCCTAAAGTCATCTTGTAAAGTGGGGACTTTTATGTCTGAGGCCCCAAGATCCCAGGTTCAAACCCCAGTACCACTATAAATTACTGCTGTGAAATGTCTCTCTTCCTACAAATAGAAAAAAGGAAAGAATCATGGTAGAGAAACTATTATTTATAATAATAGTCTGACAGGTGGTAGCATGCGTGTATATAGACATCTCTCTCCATACATATATACAAACAGACATAACAGTGTTCATTAAAGGTCTCAAATCAAACTTGTCATAGGAAAACCTACAAGAGGAAGTAGAGAAAATTCCCACTCTTCACATACTTGGATTTTAAGCTGTATATATTTCTACACATTCATACATACATACATACATATACATTCAACTTTTACCATAACTTATTATCATGGTCACAATAAACTGCAACATTTAGAAGCATTAGGGAAATGAAATAAGTCTCTTCATGACTTATAAGGAGCTTTAAAGTCACTGTAGCCTCCTAAAAGTTTTAAAATATAACTTCCCAAAGTACAATACACATTGTACTGTGATCTGGAGATAAATCCACTGTGTATGTACATGTGTTTGGTGTTCGCATGGATATTATACAAATAGAAACTTCTCTGCTCATCTGCACATGGCTGCTTGAATATCACACAATGATTATCCACTCTAAATGAAATAGCATTTCACATTTTTTTTAAATTTTAAATCAAAATAAGCTTATTGTGCTTTTTTCATCCAAGTTAGATGGAATCTCTTATCTAAATGTGACTGCATTTTGTACTATCATATTCCATCTTTATACAGTCAGCATCTAGAGTCAAACAAGTATGCCAACAGCAGCTTCACAATTCCAATAAGAAAAGGGAAAGTCATACATTGATTTTTTTTAATACTGAGAGGGCAATGATGTGTAATTTTTATCAAACTCTCTTCCTTTGAGGGTGACTGGAAACTCGCTGAACATTTTCATCTCAGTGGTAAGGCAGTTTAGAATCTGAATAGAAGCTTCCTGGAAATATTATTTTTGGAAAGATGACACTAATTGAAAGTCAACACTAATAATATAAGACAATCAACAGAAGACAGAGTGAGAGTAGTGATCAGTGCTTAGAAAGATGGACGTGGCATCTGGAAACTCCTCTGTGTCTTGGGCCTATCCTCTCAGTCAGAGACACATTACTGGGCCACATTATTGGGAAAAAAAGAGAGTGGAATAATGAACTTCTGCACCAATTTTTGAAGACATAGTCATTGTCTTGCTTATGAATTACCTTACTCATCATTAATTCAAGATGAGGCTTTCCTTCTCTAAGTTGACATCATAACTTAAAAAATAAAAAGTAATTCAGCAAACCTTGTTTTACCAGAGAGAAAAACAATGACATTGACCTGAGGTCTGATGATACAATAAAGTGGAGAGCTTGGGACCTGTAGTCCCAGTGGGCACTCCATTCTGCAAGCTGTCTTATCTGTCAGAGATAACACTGCCATTTGATAGACTGAGTTCCCATGAAACACAGAGAAGAACATTTTATGGGACTAGAGACCCAAGTGTGTAGGAGTTAGTGTAGTCCTATAATTGGGTAGCAGTTTGCCGATGCACAAGGCAGCAACAGGAATAAGACATAGATTTTTAAAGACTAAAAAAACATTTTAAATAGATGTTTTTCACTCCAAGTGGATGATATTCGAGTTGTGACCATGTAAAATCTGGTCTTGGTGAATGAAGCTCCTTACCTGTTTTTTTTTTATCCTCCACCCCCCCCACACACACTTTATTGGAGGCCAGGGGTTTAATGATGTCCAGTACAGCTGTCTAGACATGGGTACAGTTTCCCAGTTCTGCAAGATGGGTGTTTGCAAAAACATTCTCACCCCCAACAGAGGAACCCCAAACACCCTCAGAGCTCCCTCTTCCTCTCCTTCCCAGAGTTCTTGCTTTGGTGCAGCACACCACCCCAAGTCCAAGTTTCACTTAGTGTTTGCCCTTTCTGTCCCTTTCTCCTAAATTGCACCTACAGGTGAGGTCATCTGGTATTCATCCCTCTCTTCCTGACTCATCCCACTCAACACTATTTCCTTGAATTCCCAAGGCAGAGATTGGGATTTTAGTTTCTGGTCTAATATCCAGGTTTGTTTTTTTTTGTGTCTCCAGGGTTATTACTGGGCCTCAGTACCTGCACTATGAATCAACTGCTCCTGGAGGGCATTTTTCCCCATTTTGTTGCCCTTGTTATTGTTGCCATTGCTGTTGTTGTTGGATAGGACAGAGAGAAATGGAGAGAGGAGGGGAAGACAGAGAGGGGGAGAGAAAGACAGACACCTGCAGACCTGCTTCACCTCTTGTGAAGCGACCCCCTGCAGGTGGGGAGCCGGGGGCTCGAACCAGGATCCTTACTCAGGTCCTTGTGCTTCGTGCCACGTGCACTTAATCTACTGTGTTGCTGCCAGTTCTTTTCCCTTTTTTCATTTATCTCATTTTAGTGTTCAGTGTTAGGTGATGGCCTATTCTATATCTGAATGTCCAGTTTCTGCAGCACCATTTTTCAAAGCGATCTATTTTCTTCCTTCTTCCCCGTTGAGTGTTCTCTTTGTCATATATTAGGCGACTGCATATGTGTGGGCTTACATCTGAGTTCTTGGTTCTGTTTCATTGCCCCCAGTACCATGCTGTTTAAATCATCTATTAGAAATTGAAGTTGGGCAATGAGATAGATACCTCCAATTATTATTTTCTCTGCATTGCTTTGGTAGTTTGGAGTTCTTTTGTCGTTCCACAAAAATTTTTGGACAAGTTCCTTGAAGAATGTCACTGGGTTACCCTGTGTGTTGTATGTGACTTACATTATCTATAACAGTTCTTTTAAAGCTGGTCTTTTTTTCACCAGTGTTGGTCTTATCACTCTGTCCATTTTGCCCTCCCCTTTACTATCTCCTTGTTTTCTCCTGTTTGTATCCCTGGTTGTATTCTACTACATCACCTTTAGAGATGGAGTTCCTTTCTTTTCACATAGGACTCTTTTCAGTAATTCTTGCAAGACAGGATTTGTGGTAGTGATTTCTTCACTTTCTGTATGCTTGGAAAGACTTACTTCATACTTGAAGTAGAAACACTTGGCAGTAGAGAGCAGTTATGGCTAACAGCTTTTACCTTCTTTTGTATGACCCTGCGATGACCAAATAGGGTCTTGCTATTTGTTTCAGTCTCTCTGGAAGACCACTACTGCAGCCTGGGCAGGCTACACAGCTTTAGTTTTGATCCAGATTTTTTTCCTAGTAGGTCCCCCGCCTACTTGAGAATGAGCTTCTGTGTTCCATTGTATAGCTGCCAAAATGGTATGGTTGTCAGTTGTTGACTGGAGCTCAAGCTGTTTTTGTCTTGAGGGTTTTTCCCACACTGCACTCCCTTTCACAAGTACTTGTTCTCACCTATGGCTCCCTAAATTTCTTTAAAAGTTCCAGTTGCAATGTTTAAGGTTTCAGGTTTCACTTTCTTGCTTCATATAGTTGAGCATAGGAGAGGTGTTTCCATGGATGCTACTCTGTGGCCGCCCCCTTAGAACTCTCCTCATCTTCTTTAGAGATGAGGACACGTATGTGTCATTAACACTGGCCTATCGTCTCAATTGTTGCAAGGTGGGGCAATTTCTTGGAGTAATATGAACTTGGAGTTTGACTGAAAATATGTCATTTAAAAGCACTCTGGTTGTAGTTCCTTCAGTCATTTACCAAAGAAAAGTTGCCTTACCAGGGCACTTGCTTTCCAGACAAGCTGGATATGAGTTTGCACATGTAAGCTGAGGAGGAATTCCCTGAAGGGGAGAGGGAATGCAGGCCCTCTGAGTAGGAATTATGATGCCAACTCCATTGATGTTGTAGCAGTCATATTCAGGTAGCTTAACCTCATTACAAAAGGAGTTATTAGTAAAAAAAAAAAAAAAAAAAGGTTAGATGACACAACTGTCTTGATAGAAGGAAGGTTTATTCCTGTCAGCTCCCAATATGTCTGTCAAGAAACAAATTTGGTCAAGTTGCAGCAACCCCATTAGAGCAACCACGAGACAACTCAGTATTTGTCTGGGGATTCACAGTGTGGGGAACATAGACTGTTGAACCTCAGAGCTCAGTAATTCTGGTCTGGACTAGGTAGGGGTCAGGTCCGTTTATGAAAATGAGGTTCTGATTTAGGGCTCATTCATCAAGGAAGAGTGAACAGTCCTGGGTGTTACTCCATCTCCACAGTGGATATCGTTAGGTATGATTGAAACAGAATGCCTGGAGACTGATCCTTAGCAGGCTCATAGGATTTGTTGGTTTTACTCAGATTTAGGATGGTGCCATGGCCATGCTTAACCTAGGTTATCAGAGGTAAAAGCAACACCCTGGACATTGTTGATGATATCTCATAGGCTTTTATAGGTAATCTGGCCATGACTTTCCACGTGAGAAAAGAAGATTCTGATTGTTAATTGTGGTAAATACCTCTTGGCTCAGCTGCCAACTCAACTGAGCCATGTTGCCCTTCTTTGAAAACAGACTTCACAGAGCCAGGCCTCTGAGGTTAGGTACACATGACAGTGGCACACGATTTTTCATTTTCCTATTCTGAGTGTCACCAAAGGAATATACCTGCAGTTGTGGGGAAAGTGTTTGCTGAGTGATTAAAAACTGATTCCAGACATCTTGCAAAACAGTTTGCATCCATTTCTTAACTTTCACTGAAGATATGTTAACACTTGTGGGGGTGGGGGGGGGGGCAACACACCTCTTCTCTGCTGTTACCTAGCACAGATAACTCACAGTGAGACTTTATGAATCCACCTTTAATAAGCCAATAAAGAACTGTCAGTATGACTCATATCTTCTAGAGCCAGAGCAAGGGAGGCAAGGAGGAGCCCACCAATGAAAGAACTCTAAGACATCCTCCATTTTGGCAAAATAGAACCCCATTTCTCCTAAGGCACTATCTCCTGCCTACAAAACAGAAAGCTGGGTTGAATAATTCATAAACCATGACTGCAGTTGAACTTTTTTTTTTTTCCTTGCATGACTCAGGAAATACAACTTCTACTCCTAACTCAAAAAATGACAACATTTTTATAAGGCCATGGAGCTTCCTGGCCCCCCTCTAAATCTCTCCTTGCACTCCTGGTATTTCTTGTAGGGTTGTTTTAGGGTAGCAATAGGAGCTGCAAAATCTAGATAGGTTCATTGCTTGCTGAGCTTGTATTGGGACCAGGGTGAGCTGAATGGAGGTTTAGTGGAAGAGGCAATGAGAAGTCGATATTGGGTCCCAGTGGCAGTGCACCTGGTGCAGTGCACACGTTACCATGCAAGGGCCCAGGTTCAAGCCCTCAGTCCCACCTGCAAAGGGGGAGGGACTTCACAAGTGATGAAGCATGAAGTAGTACAGCAGGTCTCTCTTTCTCTCTCTCCTTCCATCTCAGTTTCTCCCTGCCTCTGTCCAATAACTAAATCAGAGAGAGAGAGAGAGAGAGAGAGAGAGAGAGAGAGTGTGTGTGTGTGTGTGTGTGTGTGTGAAAGTGATGTTATTTCTGGTTCTGTATGATACAGAACCCTGGAGCACTGGATTCTAATCAGTTTGGCCACTAACTCAAGTCAGAGTCAACCTTGGTGGGATTCATTCTCTCTGATACACATGGAAGACTCTTCCCCTTTTTGCCCTGGTCTCGGCAGTCTGTCCTGCATGGCAGCTCTTGAGCAGACTGCCTTTGCAGCACCCTGGTTGGAGATGTCTGGCCACTGCCCAGGACTCTGGGGAACTTTCCTTGCTTTCTGAGTGGCCCTCTTTATTTTCTTTGCAATTATTTTTATGTGTCTATTTATTTTCCTCAACAAGTTCGTAATTTCTTTTCTTTTTCTGTTTATATTCCCTGTCTGTTTCCACCCAAACCCTGCCGAGTACAACACTGAAAATCTGCTGGCTTTTAAAATCCATCTGCATTGAATTATTTATAGTTTTGATAAAGTCCTGTTTTGTCCGATGTTTATTTTCTTTACTAACAAGAAACCTGGGTGAACTTTTCCAAAGGACCAAAAAAGGATTCTCTTTTGCAGAAAAGCAAGGCAACCCTCAGCCAAAATGCACAAAATAAGCCTTGGGTACCATTTTCCTCTATGACTTGATTTTCTTTTTTTTCCCCCCCATTCCATTAAACATTCTTTCATCTAAATGTGTTACGGGGTGGGAAACAAAGTAAATAAACCCCTACAGCATGGACTCTATCCAAAATACAATTACACGCTTGTTTTTCCTGGCCAGTCCCTTTGCTTCAACCCTTTCTAGACCATTTATGATACTTAGTCCAGGGGGGGATTCTGGATGGTGAATGACAGCTGTGATCACATAGTAAACATGCTCAGCCACTCATCACACACACATGCACGCATCTCTTCATCCTATATGAAAGCAACTCAGTGTTTTGCCACTTAAATTATTAGTTTATTTCTATAAATTTCCCAGTTATCTCTGTAGCCAAGTTTCCCTCCACATGGCTATACATACTTTCTATACCCTTGCCTCTTTCCAGCTCACTCCATGTTTTGGGTGTTACATTAATTAGTTTATGCTAGGAGGATGATGCATTGGGGATGGACTTGGGGAGACATCAGCAGGGTTTGGGGCTAGATAAACTCACCACACTCACCACACTACACACACACACACACACACACACACACACACACACACACACACCTAAGACAGGATGTAGAGTCAGTGTTGTCAAGATGACCCAAGGTGAGAAAAGGGTTCAGAGCAAACACATACAGCAGAGCTGTGCCAATTAAAGTAATTGGGAGCATTGAATGGGGGAGCAGAGAGAAGGCTCACTGTGTATGGACAGTTTTAGGTATTTTTTTTCTAACTCAGTTACATGAAAAAAAAAAAGAAAGTTTTATTTATTTACCTTCTCACATCTCCCCTTTTGTGCATCTATGATATATATATATTTATATATATGGCACCCCGCCCCCACCCCTTTTCCAATCCTTCCTTTAAGGTTTAATTTAACAATAACATTTGCGATCGGGGTCCCGCGCATCTCAAGGGCATTGCGCTTGAAATTGCACACACTCGGCACCATTTATCATAGGCTGACATGTGTCATGTTCCAGACTGCAGCTCCAAGAGGTTACCGCTCACGACTGCTCCTTTGTTGATCAGCTGCCGAGACAACTGAGGCACCTTTCTTCCCCTTCTCCTTCTATTTTTTCCCATTATTAAAGCTGCCTCATCCCCTTTCTGAAGGCCTAACTCACCCCTTTGCAGAAGAAGAAACACAAAAGTGTTTTGTGGCATTGGAAGCTATGTCCCTCATTTCCTGAAGAGTGTGGTGTGTGTGTGTGTGTGTGTGTGTGTGTGTGTGTGTGTGTGTGTGTGTAGGGTGGTGGTGGGGGCATGCTTGGTGTTTAATAAGATCGGAATGCACCTCTGTAAACTTTCATCTTGGTGGAGAGAGAAACGGAAAAGGCCATTAAAGGCAGCCCCAACCTGGCTTTGTTTCTGAGCAGACAATGTCCTGTGCAGAGTGGGAAGCTTGGAATCCTCCTGGCACCCAGCCAAGCTGAAGGGAGCCAGCCTGAGTCCTCTCTCAGGGCCTGATCTCTCCGGCTAAGGCCTTGCTCCCTGATGACTTCTCAGCTACTGGGATCTGAATTTAAGCCTGAGAGTTCTCCTCATGACAGTTCGTGCGTTGAAGGGGAAAAAAAAAAAAACAGAACAGAACAAAACAAAACACAGGGATATATGGTTTATATAGTTCCAGTATGGGCCTGGGAAGACCTCCCATACAAAACAGACTCTTCTTGTCTTTCTCTAAACTTTAATGGAAACTTGAGCTGAAATAATTGTCTGGAAAAATTTGATGCCCCCCAATCATTTTATAGGGAAATAATAATTTTTAGGATGGTTATAGGGAAATAATTTATAAGGCAGTTGTTGTCACAGGGGATGTGATTTCTTCCTTCTTCCCTTTTTTCCTTCCTTCTCTTTCTTTCTTACCTTCCTTCCTTCCTTCTTTCTCCCTTCCTTCCTTCCTTCCTTCCTTCCTTCCTTCCTTCCTTCCTTCCTTCCTTCCTTCCTTCCTTCCTTTCTACCAGAGTACTGCATAAGTTCTGCCCATGGGCTAACTCTTTAGCCCAGAATTTGGTGTTCAAAGTCAATTTCTCACACATTTTCCTCAGTCTTAGACTTCCCTTTCACATGTGGCCTCTGTCAGTCTCCTCCCTCCCTTCCTCCCTGGGACACAACAGCAGAGGCTGGCTTCTCTCTCCTTTAGTGCAGTTCCCCACACCTCTCAGTTCCTGGAAGCTGCTCAGTCCTGTGGTCCTGCCTCCCACCTGGCCGTCCTTCCATTTAGAGAGCTCATTGCTGTGGGTGTGTGTGTAGGCGGGGTGTCAGTGTTTACCCCGTCACCCACTACTGATCACATCCCAAGACTCTCATCACCTTGGCCATCTCAGCACCTGGTGGCCCCTCACATCATCTACTCGGTAGGGATGTAGTTCAGCCATTGGAGCACAGGACCTGCTTACCCCTAACTCCCAGTGCAACCCATGTGTCATATGTACCAGTGTGGTATGCTGATTTCCCGACCCCCTCTCACATCAAATTTAAAATATATGTGTTTTAATTTGGAAAAGGTATTGTCATCACCTTACCCTATGGAGTCTAAAAAGGAGTTGTAGGTCCTTGTTTGCCCCCTACTAAGTCAGTTTGTTAGAAACTGAATGCAATGATGTGGATCTCTCTCTTTTTAGATATATTTATTATCTATTTATTTGTCAGAGATAATCAGAAGTTGAGAGGGAAAGGGTTGACAGACAGGGAGAGAGACAGAAAGACAAATGTAGCACTACTTCACCATTCACAAAGCTGGCCCCTTGTAGGTGGGGACCAGGGGCTCAAATCGGGGTCCTTACACACCGTAAGGTACACTCAACCAGGTGCGCCACCATCCAGCCCTCAAGGACCCAGCCTTCTCTCTCTCATGCTCAGCAGATGTGGCCCTGTCTGCACCCTCCTCCCTTCTCCTTCCAGCTTGTTTAGGGGAACTTGTGACTCTTAGAGATGAGGTGCTCCTTGGGCAGATCATAGGCGCTCCAGAACATTCTTAGGACTTGCCATGCATGTGTGTGTGTGTGATGTATGGAAGATCTGTCATCACTGCTGACATTTTCCTACAAAACATCTTATCTCCAGCTGGACAGAGCTTACCAAGATTGAGCAGCAGTTCTGGGGTACTGGGATAACTGTGACTACAAAGAAGGTTCACACACACACTCCAGCTGCAGAGTGCTCACAGTCTGGGGGGGCAGGGGGAGGAGGTAATACTGAATCCACAATAATCCATCCCAGGTCTGAACAGAAAGAGAAAGGAGAGCTGAGACCAACCCCAGACACATTGACAGGTGAACAGGAGGTTTCTCAAGCACATCAAGGCTCAGTCTTTAGGCAGGAAGTGAAGCACCTGCCCAGTGGCTGAGGGGAAAAGGTCTTCCTGGAAGCCAGATAAAGGTCAGGGGGAGTGTCAGAGCAGAGAGTCTATTCCTGGGGCCAGGCAGTGGCACACCTGGTTAAGCACCCACACTATAGTGTGCAAGAACCCAGGTTTAAGCCCCTGGTCCCCACCTGCAGGAGGAAAGCTTCACAGAGTGGTGAAGCAGGGCTGTAGGTGTCTCTCTGTCTGCCTCCCTCTCTATCTCTCCCTCCCCTATCAATTTCTCTGTCTCTATCCAATAATAAGTAAATAAAAATATTCTAAAGAGAGAGACACTATTTCTCCTCCATTTTCACTGGCCTCTTGATGCAGAACAAGAGAAACTGTTTGATCTGCCATGGGGAATCTTCAGAAGTCTAGCTTGTCAGTGGAGACCATCTAACTAGTAGTGGACAATGGTCTCTGGAGTGTCAGTCTCAGAATCCACCAAAACATTTTTCACCCGATAGGCCACAGAAACCAACTGATAATGCCACCACCCCCACCCCCACCCCACTAAATCAGAAAGTGTTAGAAACTGAAAAAAAAAGCATGGATCCATCTCCTCCCCCTGTCTGTTCATGAGTGCCAGAGAGAGAGAGAGAGAGAGAGAGAGAGAGATCGATCAGATTGCCGCTGAGTTTTACCTTAAGCCAGCAGTGGACAATGAATACCCTTGAGTGTATTCTATAAAAGTTGTGCTCTACCAGATTCCTGAGCTTTGCTCACTCATTGAAACAGATCCTCGGCTTCTGAAACTTCGAGAAGCAGGGCCGCAGAATTAGTGACAGCTGAAATTCCAGCTCAAGTCTCACTAGAGGAAGCAAACATTTGAGGAGGGTCCCTGTGATGACAGAACATTCCAGTGCAAAGAAAACAACTGACTCGCCAACTGGGGGTTTGTTTCTATGACACCAAACATCAGGGCTGTTTCCCAACCATTCCCGTATTTGTATTCGGCATTCTTTACACAGTATGCTGGGATGATTCACTTTTCATCCAGAGAGCTTAACATCCTGAAAGATACATCCTAGTTGTGTGTGTGTGTGTGTGTGTGTGTGTGTGTGTGTGTGTGTGTGTGTGTGTGTGTGTGTGTGAAGACAATATATTAGCAGAATGCTGAATCAGAAATAGGGTATTGGCAACACTTGGGAAAGAGGTGAAAGTATATCTAAAAGAAAAAAAAACTAAATAGCCTTCTTCTTGCCATAGATTCAGCCCCTTTCCTACTTGCAAATCTCAATTATGAATATGCCTATTCAAAAAGAGTGGAATGCTTCATAGTGATGACTCACCTCCCCTAACAATGAAGTGAACTTTTTAGAGTGATAGAACACCACACACAATTATTAAAATGTCACTGTGTAAGGTGTCGTTTGTTTTCTTAACTATCACTAAAATCTTAAAAGTCCATCTGACCAATTTCCATTATTCTCTTATTTGAAAATAAAGATCCTTAATAAAATCAGAGTTTCTGAGTAATAAGAAGGGGTGACATGAAGGCTCAGGAGGTCATGTGATTCCAGAAAGAGGAAGGTGCCACCAAGCCAAACAAGCAGAACACAAAACAAACAAAAAAAATAGATAAGACATAATGATAAGTCCACAAAGCATTTAGACTCAATCAAGAGAAGATGTTGGGAATATTATAAAAAAGAATAATGTTTGTACAGTAGGTAAAATATAGATTATGATTTATAACAGGATACAGGAAGGAGACAGGACTTGTTTATAAGACCTCTGACAGAGTTTCAACAAATCTCTTTAAAAAGCTTTCTTTTTGCCTTGGCATGGACTCATGGGCAACTCTGGCAGCAACATCAGATGGAACAGAATGCCAGCCTGGCTAGTGTTACATGGTCTGAGGCATAGAACTTGATGTGAACTCCAGATTCTGTTCTGATACTACTTTTGTCTGTCTTATCTGTTTTGGGGGGACTCTTCTTGTTTGTAAGCTTAGTGAAATTAATTGGGGGCAAGGTGCATGTAGGAAATTTGTTTGTTTGTTTTAGAGTTCTAAGCAAGAGTCATTTATATATTTTTTATTGCTAACAGGCTTATTGCTGGGGCTCAGTGCCTACATAACAAATCCACTGCTCGTAGAGGCCAACTTTTCTTATTTTTTCCTTTTTATTGGACAGAGAGAAATTGAGAGGGAAGGGGATATAGACAGAGACACACCTGTAATAATTGCTTCACCACTTGCAAAGCTCCCTCCAGGCCTGCAGGTGGGGAGTAGGGGCTTGTACCTGGATCCTAGCACATGGTGATATGTGCACTTACCCAGGTGTACCGCCACCCAGCCCCCTGGAAAAAGCTTTCTAATACATTCCTCCCTCTGGATTTTAAATTGACCTTATCCATCTCCGTCCTGGGATGACTGTTCCCTTCAGGGAACCCATTTTTAAGATGTACATCTACTCCTGGGTCTACTTGAAGACTAGGAAGACACTCATTCGAAAAGATATCTGCACCCTACCCATAGCCAAGATCCAGCAGCAGCCTAAGAGTCTACTGACAGATGACTAAAGAGGTTGTGTTTGCTATACAGAGGAAACGGTCATTAGAATAAGTAAGCTGAGGGGATAAATGAGGCTGTTACATGCATTTTGCTGTGTTTGATATAGTTTCTAAATATTCTCCTTACCTTGTCCCTAGTCTTACTCCCATGCTTTTTGGGTTTTTTTTTTTTTTGCCAAATCTTGCCTCACTTATATGTTTAATACAAGACTGGGGGAAGAACCCAGGACATCTCATGGTGTAATGCCACCCTGACCAACCTCCCAGCCCAATCTTTTTATTACTCTTTATTTTTAAGTGGGGAAGTGACAGGGTAAGAGGAACAGAGGAGAGGTAAGACAACAACCCTTCACCATCTCTGGTGCTCCCTGAGGTGCCAGTGTTTGAACTTACTGCTGCACACTTGGAAGGGCTCCTTTCTAAGAGGCAGCCACCTCTGCCCCTCAGGCTGTGCCAGAAGCCCATCTTCTGTCACCATGTGTGAAGGTAACCACTAGCATGCACTCACTGTGGGTGGGATACTGTGCTTTACAGTGGATCTGCATCATTTTAATATCCTCCTCCCAGTTTGTGAGTTAGACACTTTTTTTTTGAACTTGACTGATATTAAACCTCTATTTCCCTTGTAGAGCCAGTTCTTGAGTGTAGCCTATCCCCTAACCTCCCTCTCTTGACTGGACAATAGCCCCTTTAACTTGAATCCAACAGAGGCCAAACACTGTCCCTTAGTAAAAATTTCACTGTTTAATACATCTCTGCAAATACCAAGCAAAGACTTTCTTCACATAAAAGGCATTTAGAACAAGTTTTTCATACACTGGTAGAAACTAGTGGTAAAATCCACTTCACAGAATAAGTGGCTGGATATACAATCTTATGTCTCCGTGTAATTCCCTACTAGGAATCATCTTGTACCCTCATATTTAGTGGGAAATGTTAATTAACCAGAATGTTTAAGAAATGGGACTTTCAGGGGCCCGGCAGTGGCGCACCTGCACCTGGTTAAGTGCACATACTACAGTGTATAAGGATCCGGGTTCAAGCCCCTGGTCCCCACCTGCAGGGGGAAAGCTTCATGAGTGGTAAAGCAGGGCTGCAGGTGTCTAACTCCCCCTGTCCTCTCAACTTCTCTGTCCCTATCCAATAATAATAACATTAATAATAATAATAGAGAGAAATGGGACTTCCTATCTCATCTGTTGCTAATAAATTATCTAGAAAAACTCAAGTCTTTTGCTTTCTTTTTCATTATTATTAAGGTTCTTTTCTTTTTTCTTTTTTTTTCCCCTCCAGGGTTATTGCTGGGCTCGGTGCCTGCACCATGAATCCACCGCTCCTGGAGGCCATTTTTTCCCCCTTTTGTTGCCTTTGTTGTTGTAGCCTCATTGTGGTTATTATTATTGCCATTGTTGACACTATTTGTTGTTGGATAGGACAGAGAAATGGAGAGAGGAGGGGAAGACAGAGGGGGAGAGAAAGACAGACACCTGCAGACCTGCTTCACCGCCTGTGAAGCGACTCCCCTGCAGGTAGGGAGCCGGGGGCTCGAACCGGGATTCTTACACTGGTCCTTGCGCTTTGTACCACGTGTGCTTAACCCACTGCGCCACCACCCGACCCCATAAGGTTCTTTTCTTAAGTGGATAAATCCACTTCTGGGTCTCAGCAACTGTACTAAACTTGCCTGTTTTTTTTATTTGATGATAGAGATTCTTACAGTTCCCCAGAGTTCAGTTTATGAATATGAATTGTTGGTATTTATTACTATAAACATATAAACATAGATTATGTAGGAGGATAGGAACAGCAAGAGTTTTCTTTTTGTTTTATTTTTAGTCTATGTGCTAAGTCTAATAGTATTTTTCCCTCATTGGAGGTGACATATTCCCAAAACATGAATCTATAAAACAAAACAAAACCTCAAAGGTGACTGCTGGTTATATTCTTATCAGCCACTTCAACTCACCCCACCCCCACCCCATTCTGTCCAGGGGCCTGGCCCTCCTTAGTTAATCTCCCCATACACCCCCATACCATGTTGTTGTTATTTTTCCTCCCTCTTTCCCTGCCTCCCTCCCAGACAAAATAAACTTTCTCTTCTCTGTCACCACAAGGTCCATGTAACATTTTAAAACTTACCACATTCTTCTTAGTTCATAGCCTAATTCCCTATCCACATCTGTCCTCAGTGCTACCTCTGTTCTGGCTGCTGGTACCAGTAATCACCAGTACTGCTATGGGGCCTGTCTCACCCCCAGTATCACCAGTACTGCTATGGGGCCTGTCTCACCCCCAGTATCACCAGTACTGCTATGCGGCCTGTATCACCCCCAGTATCACCAGTACTGCTATGCGTCCTGTCTCACCCCCAGTATCACCAATAATGCAATGTGGCCTCCTGACAAGCTCCACCTTGATCTCAAGCAGCAGGGGCCTGCGGGAGTCTGGGTAGGAATGGAAGACCCCTGAGTCCTAAGGCAGGCTCTCAGGACCTCAGATGGCGTGACTCGGAGGTTATCTGGAAATGAAACTTGGAAGCACATAAACTCACTCATCTTTGACACTAGCAAGAGCCCAGGTGTGTCAGGCTTCTCATCCAGTGTCACAGCATCACAGGTTTGCACCCAGGACTTCTCATTCTAGGTCCATCATATTTTCTTTTTTTTAAAATTTATTTTATTTATTCCCTTTTGTTGCCCTTGTTGTTTTATTGTTATAGTTATTATTGTTGTTGTCATTGTTGGATAGGACAGAGAGAAATGGAGAGAGGAGGGGAAGACAGAGAGGAGGAGAGAAAGATAGACACCTGCAGACCTGCTTCACCGCCTGTGGGGAGCCGGGGTTCAAACCAGGATCCTTATGCCGGTCCTTGTGCTTTGCGCCACCTGCGCTTAACCCGCTGCGCTACAGCCCGACTCCCGTCCATCATATTTTCTATGTCATCTGTCCTGAGGCCCTGCTCGAGATTTCTTGAGATTATGTGTTGACTTGGTGACATACAAATAATACAACATGAAGAGTTGGGAAGGTACTTTGTAAAATGCTGAATGCTAAACACACCATAATAACTTTATACTTGTTATAGGGAGACCCAAGGATGTTAACCCCTGACTCAGTACTATGCCAAGAACCTCAGCATGGCTAGTTTGCTATAAACATATTTTTTGTGGGTTCTGCCAGAATGACATTCTTAATTTAGAGACCTTCTTTATTGATCTTAAGATAAAACAGAGAGATAAAGTTGGTTGATCACAACCTAAATACTAAACTCTTTCTTTTCCACTATTGCAATACAAATAAAAGGGAAGACAGGTATTGGTGCTGGAACAAAGCAAACATGAAAACAGACTAACGAAAACATTTTCCAATATTTTATCTGTTAATCACTCCAAGGGAAATAACAGCTGCATCTCAAACAAATATCTAAAAACAAAGCAAAGCAACACTAAATATTGATGGGAAATTAGTAATCATTGGCAGCAACTCCAGGGTCTAAGGGGATATCTTTACTTTAGGTACTGCCAAGATCAGAATACACGGGTTAGTGGTGAGACATCCCACCTGGGAAGGTACCTTAGCACATGACCCAGGTTTGAGTCTATCTACTTCATTGGGAGAAGCTTGTGTGCTGGGTCTCTCTCTGACTTTCTGTCTGTATTTGTAATGGTTGGCCAGAGTGGAGAAGCCCCGATAATGGAAAAAAAGTGTAAGAAGAGAAGGAATATGAAAACTGGTTCTGCCATGAACATTCTAGAATATAGAGTTGCAATGTGAACAGCAATAGCAAACAGACACTACCACGATGCTATCCTGACCTCCCTGGGCAGACGACCTACCAGTGTGTCCTGGAACCCCACCTCCATAGAGCCTTGCCGACTAGGCAAAGACAGAAACTTGCTGGGGGTATGGACCTACCTGTCAATGTCCAAGTTTAGCAGAGATGCAATTATAGAAGCCAGATCTTTCACCTTCTGCACACCTTAAAGATCTCTGGTCCATACTCCCAGAGGGATAAAGAATAGGGAAGTTTCCAATGAAGAGGGTGGGATGTGGAACTTGGGAGTTCGGTGGTAGCAAAGCGGGTTAAGTGCACATGGCACAAAGTGCAAAGACCAGGGCAAGGATCACGGTTTGAGCCCCTGGCTTCCCCACCTGCATGGGGGTCGCTTGACAGGCAGTGAAGCAGGTCTGCAGGTGACTATCTTTCTCTCCCCGTCTTCCCCTCCTCTCTCCATTTGTCTCTGTCCTATCCAACAATGACATCAATAACAATAATAAAAACCACAACAAAGATAAAACAACAAGGGCAACAAAAGGAAAATAAAGTAGCTTCCAGGAGCAGTGATTCCTGGTGCAGGCACTGAGCCGCAGCGATAACCCTGGAGGCAAAAATAATGATGGGATATGGAACTCTGGTGGTGGGAATTGTACCCCTCTTAGCCTACATTCTTGTTAATCCTTAAGTAATTATAAAAAATGTGAATAGCAAGCAGATTCTGAGGCTTAAGTCTATATGAGTCTTGAAGAAGTCAACTCTGTGTTGATTAAAAGATGATCATGAGAGAACCATAGAAACCACACAGAAAGAGAGATCAGGAAGCAGTAATGTCATTCCTCCTAAAACAACTGAGATGCCTAGAAGTCCCTTTTCTGACCTAAGAGCATGTGACCTGGGGAAAGAGATGTTTGGATCTAATTTTATCAAGAGTTATTAATCTATTTATTGTATGTGTGTAAGAGAGAGACAGAGAGAATGATGTGATAGGGAAAGAGACAGGACCAGAACACAGTTCATGTCTGGCATAAGGTAGTAGCAGGGACTGAGCCTGTGACCTCTGGATCCTCAGGCATGCCAGATGGTCCTCTAAGAGACTGAGACATCTCTTGGGTCCTATAGTCAGAACTGTAAGGTGATATCATGCCAGTTCCTAATACACATTTTTCATCAGTCATCAGCAATTCAAGTTTTGGGAGTCTTACATGAAGTAACTGAAAACTGGACATGGTAGTTACTTCTGATACTTGCATCTGGTTGCTAGTCAGAGGGCAAAAAGAATCTACCCTGAGAGTCTTTAGGAGAAAAATTCTTATATAAAGCATCCTTAGGTAAGGACACAAACCAGGTTCTTGGTAGGAGTCTTTTGTCATTAGTGAAAAATCAGTTACCTATTAATATTGTCATTTTCTTTGAAAAAAAAAACCTGTTCAAATGGGTTAGATGAGTAGGTAGCCTTAATTTGCTTCCCTGGTTGGTGGCCGCTTGAAGAAGGGAAGTGGAACTGCTGGTCCCAGGAAATTAAGAGAGGCAGTGTCACGGAGCTCAGTGGGAAGCTGATTTGAGGCTGGTGTAATTGCCAAGATGATTAATTATTCCTCCGAGTCCTACACAAGTGCCCCTCTCTCTCCTCTTCCCCAGCAGGCTGACTTCAGAAGAGGAGCTAGCACACACGAGTGGGGCCAGCTGCCCAGGCCCAGCCAGCACTGTGCTGCCCCCTAGCAAAGACCAGGGAACAAGTAGAATCCCCTCATTGTCCCCTCCTGAGAAGTGCCCAAGCTGTCACTTGGCCACAGACCATACCCTCAGTGCTTTCTCCACATTTCTCAGGGTCTAGAGACAGTATTTTTTTTTTCTTTTTGAAATTACATTTTACTAGTTTACCAAACTTCAGGAGTACAGCTTCATATCTCCCTAGAGACACGATTCTCCCACCCACCACGGAAATTATAGTAATTGCACTCTTACTATCAAACTGACTCCCTCTTCCCAGTCCTCCCACCCTCTTCCCTCCTATGTCCATTCGAAACATCTTATTTTATTTTTGCTGTTAGCTAAGAAGACAGGAGAGGACATAAGCCTTAACCAAGTGACTGCTTGCTCTCAGCTAAGATTCTTAGCAATGTGATTGTAGGTGAACCTTCCAAAGTCACAGCAGATATGTGTCATGCTGGATATTAGTCAAAGGGTTGAAGTCTGCAAGGGGAGCTACCTGGGTTGGAGCTGACAGCACCAACATCACAGTCTCTCACCAAGCCAAGAGGATCCATTCCCCAACTGATTATCCACTTCTATCCACTTCAAGCCAGCAGTGCCTGCCAGGGAAGCCACATGCCTGATCCTTCTCCACAACGCAAACAAAGTTATCTGGAAAATGTTTATCAGTTCCTTGACTGGAGAGGTTGATGAATCTTGATGAATTTTGCCAAATGTTCTTTCCACGATGTTTGAAGACCTGAGAGGAATCTCAAGCATGAGTCAGGAGATGACCTAGTATAATGGTTCAGAATCTGCTCTTGGGGCCATCTTGCCTGGGTGTGTGTCCTGTGTCTACTACCAGTTGCTGGATGGGTAAGCCTGAGTCATGTGACTTAAATCCTCTGCTTCTGTCTCCTCAGCTGAGAAATGAGTCTGTTAAGTGGTACTTACCTCACAAACATGTGAGGATTAAATAATAAGGCTTAGAGCCATTCCTGGCATATCAGGACTACTCGACATATTTCAACTGTTTTTATAGTTACAGAAATAATGAACTGGAATCCTTCACTCAGTGTCATTAATAGGTTCTTGGATATTGTTCCTTTTTTTTAAATGTCAGTGTTTCTTTTTAATTTTTTTAATCTTTATTTATTGGATAGAGACAGCCACAAACCAACAGGGAAGGGGATGATAGAGAGGAAGAAACAGACAGACACCTGCAACACTGCTTCATCACTTACAAAGCTTTCCCCCTGCAGGTGGGGACTGGAGGTTCGAAACCAATCTTTGCACATGGTAACATGTGCATTCAACCAGGTGCACCACCACCTGGCCCTGCTGACTCCAGTTAGAGGAGATGGGACACAGAACTCTGATATTGGGGAGTTATAACCCTGTTATCTTATAGTCTTATTCATCATTATTAAATCACTAATACTTTTTAAAAAGACTATACTGTACACAATTACTAAATAAAGATCTCAGTTTAAAAATTAAAAACTCACAGGTAAAAAATTATCAATTATAACTGGACACAGGGAAATCAGGGACACTGATTTGGTCAAAATCCTGATAAGGAAGACCCAGAAGTTTGAGTAGACAGCAAGCTAAATATGACTCAAAAGTCATGTGCAATTATTTTTTGAAGGTTTCTTCAATAAGAAACCATTTGGATATTAACAGAGTGTCTGATGACTCTTCTGCCTTCTGTTCTTGAGATCAATTCCAAGTGATTTCTAGGCAACGTTCTTTAAGTGGTTAATTAATAAATCCAGTGTATCTAGAAGAAAGAAGCAAAAAGGAGGAGGCTGTCTGGCAACCATCTTGGAAGGGGCTTGATGAAAATAGAGGTTGAAAACTGGGAGTATGGATCAACCTGTCAATGCCCATATCTAGTGGAGAAGCAATTACAGAAGTCAGACCTCTTACCTTCTGCACCCCATAAAGATCTTTGGTCCATACTCCCACAGGCATAAAGAGTAGGGAAACTTCCATGGGGGGGGTGGGTGGGATTTCAGAACTCTGTTATCCCACAATCTTGTTGATCACTATTAAATCACGAACAAAATAAGGAAGGAAGGAAGAAAGGAAGGAAGGAAAATAAAGGGAGAAGGAAAGAAAGGAAACAGAGGTTGAATTTATAGACAAGATCAAAGGAAAAACCTTGACTTTTTTTTTTTTTACCTCCAGGGTTATTGCTGGGGCTTGGTTGCACTACAAGTCCACTGTTGCTGTGGTAATTTATTTGATTTTTATTGGATAGGAGAGAGACAAATTGATAAGGGAGGGAAGACAGAGCAGGGGAGAGAAAGACCTCTACAGACCTGCTTCACTACTTGTGAAGCAACTCCCTCTACAGATGGGGAGCTGGGGGATCGAACCAGGATCCTTGCATGGGTCCTTTGCACTTCATACTATGTGCACTTAACCCCCTGACTTCTTATTCACGTGAATGCTTGAACTATCACAGTCTCACAACTGCATGATGATAGAAAGGGCTGCTTTGTTTGTTCCTGATTTCCCTGTCTCAGAGACAGTAGTTGTTTAAGTTAAAACAGAATTTACTGTGAATTTTGCTAAGAAGATTGCAGATGGAAATCTGAATCACGTATAACATCAGAACATTTGATGCCACCTCTGATTCAGATTTAAAGACAGAAAGAGAACAATTGTCCCTAACCACCTTCCTCTGTAAACCAGCTTCCAGTTTTATATCACCAAGCCTTTCCATCCCCGTGGATTCCTCCAGGGGGCTCAGAGTTGTCTCTACCTGGGGATATGCTGTTCACTCCATGATCAAGGACTCTGGCTTCTTGACATTGATCTGGATGCTTTCCAAGAACCAGGTGTATTTGTCCCCATTTCTATTTAAGCCAGTTGCATCTGTTACTGTAATTGCTAAGTTTCATTAAACATTATGTAAACTGATGAAATATTAGTGTTAGGAGAAAGCAGGATGTTGTGTCTGTGAAAATGAAGCTGAATGCTTTGGAAAGATTTGATGAAGGCGATTTGCTAAAAAGTAATTGCTGTTAAATTAGGTATGAGTTAGACAAGTGTATGAGATTGGGAAAGATCATTAAAATTTAGATGGATTCTCTTCTGAGATTGCTCTGCAAGTCTTTAAGTTCTTGTACCACTTTCTAGAAACTTAAAAAAAATCATGGATGTTTCTTTGTAGCTGTGATTGGTGTGGAAGAACAATGTCGAACTCTGACCAGCAGGTTCACATGCACAGGGAGAACCTGGGCACAACATCAAAAAGTGACAAACTAAGGTAAACTGTAATATTTTTTAAGTTAAAAAAGTGAATGGTTCTTTAGTCCTCATAACTTTCTTCTGATTTGATTTTTAAGTACAGTTCTGTGTAATAAATCCAGTGTTTCACACATGTATACCCCCCATTGAGACCTAAACTACTTTTTTGGAGAAATTGAGAGACAGACACACCAAGAGGAGTTTACATGGTGCTTGCATAGGTCCTGGGACTCAAATACACAGCCTCATTAATAGTGCACTACTGGGTGAACTATCTCCTAACCGGAACATCTGCATTTCTTGTAGGTCCTAAATGATACTGGTACAGCTGGTCTGGGCACCACCATGTTTTGAGGGCTACTGTGCAATGTAACCCCGGTTGCTACTGGATCCAAAGTCGGGGTGAGGCTTCATAGTGTGGCACTATGCCAAGAGGCTGTGTAAGCTTGATCAGCTCATTTTACCATCTCGAGCTTCAGTGTTCTCATCTGCCAATGGACATAGTAAAACTTCTGCCAAAGTTCCCATGACTTCTGGAAGGATGTATTTCAGACATTCCATCAAAGAGCACATTAAGACATGTATTAAATGTGTATTCAATATGTTTGATGTCTTAAATCATGAAATCAAATCAAATGATGTCGTTGAGTTGAATCTGAATAGTAAGATTTGAACTATGTAAAAATAGGGAGGAAGGAACATAGAGATACAGGGAAATCAAGAGGGAAGGGGGAAGATAGAGGAGAGAGACAGAGAGAAACCTGCATGATTGCTTCACCTTTGTGTAGTTTTACCCTTGTAGATAGGGAGCACATACTTGGACCAGGGTCCTTGTATACTGTAGGAAGGAATATTTTTTAAGAGAAAAGGAAGGTTAATTTATTGTGTTTTGTTTGTTTGGTAAAGCAAATGACCTCATTTAGCACGGTACATGCTGGCTGGAGTGCACTGGAATGGATTATCAAGTTATGCTACATTTAAGTCTTAAGTGGAAATTGGGTCATGAAAATAGCTAATAACATCATAAATAATGACAAAATTGCCTAGTTAATCGTGAAGGAAGGGTAGTTCTCACATATTATGAATTTATGGGGGCGGGAGGAGGAGACCATGTACTATTTGTTCAAAATACTTTCTTTTTGAAGATTCAGGGTGCTTCATAAAGATGAAATGTTTGAATCATATCAGAAGCTCAAGCTCAGAGTTCTGAGGAAGTTTATTATTAATCTGTTCAGTTAATAATTCTACAGTGAGAAGTTTTACTCTATCTCATTTCTGTCTCTCTTAACCTTACCTGAAAAAAACATATAGAAAGAGTTCACCATAATCTGAAAAATCTGCCTATGTAACAAATATTCTATGTGCCAAGGTCTTTTTTTAAATCCACTCAAGCATTAAGTCTTTTGGCTTCGTGCATTAAGTCTTTTGGCTTCGTGAATTAAGGAGTTCCTCCCCCAGGCACAACAGTTTCTTTGTATAACTATTAGGCTATCTATATCCCTTCCCCCACCCTGAGGTAAAACAGCATTTCTAAGTTATGCTACATTTTCAAGTTATAATTTCTAATCCTGTATAACTTTGCTTAACTTTAATTTGTTTGGTATAAAAGTTCTTGTATGCCTTTGATTATATAAAGTTGTTTAGAGGATACATTTAAGAAGTACTAGTATGCCTTAAGCTGTATCATCTTTTTAATTTCAAATGCCAGCAGCAAATGGAAGGAAGCCAGCTTCTACCTAAAACACCAAGTCCCAGAAGAAGAACAAACATGTTTGGTGCAATTTATCACCCAGTCAAACCAGCAGGATAGTTTACAACATTGACTATTATTCTAGGTCAAGCATTTTGACAATGTCCACAGTCTTGAACTCGAGTAACAGAGGAATATCGTTCCTAAAAAGTGCCCTGGAAACTGAGGCTCCTTTCCTTACTATAGTAACACAAGTTGACAAACAAAAATCTAGTACAGAGGGGACAAAAGAAAATATGACTCGAGGGGAAGAAGGTTTTTTTCCTTCTCATATTCGTAACTTGTTGAAAAAAATTACAAAATAAACAAGACAAGAAAGACATTGCAAAGATGGAAGTCCCATCAAAGAGAAGTTGGCTAGAAAAAGTTTATCCAGGTGCCTGGAGGTGAATCTTTTGTAGCTGAGCAAAGTCCCTGTTTGACCTGATGATTTCATATCATTGCTGAGGGTTTGGTTCTTAGATACCAAACTTCCTCTGTTTGCTTTATTGGTTTTGGCTTCTGGTGACCTCTTCCAGCAGAACAGTCCGGCATGTCCTGGATACCTCATAACCATCAGTCACTCTGGGATGAGATTTTTTTTTCTTTCTTTTTTAAACAGAGTGCAGCATGAAGAAAGGAGGTTGCTCCTAGCAACTCCTCCAATTCAGTCTGAGTGAATAATATACAATTCAAGAAACTGCAGAAAGAAAAGTGACTATCAGGAGCAGGAACTGAAGATAGCCTATTAACTTTCATGCTAGGCTACTTGAGACAAGTAGATTGGAATCCAAGTGTTTGAGATCCACTTTGATAACTCTTCCCAGTTGGTTATCTACCTCCCATATGCATGTTTCCTCTGCTATAAAATCAGAATAATAATTGTTTGCAACTAGGTTTATTTCCAAGTATTACCTGAAATGATGTGAGTCAAATACCTGGCACAGAATGTTCACTCATTAAACTTTATGTATCACTGTTATGACACTACTAAATGAACAAATGAAAGATCAACTGTATGAAGACTTAAAAACAACAGAGTGTATATGTTACTCAGAGCCCCCATGCTGAATACCACCTGGTCTGAGCACTGCTGCACTTGATGCAGTATATCTCACATAGAAAGAGGGTGGGGATATTGGCCCCTGCAGCTGAGCACCATAGCAGATCAGTGTTCATTAAGATCACAAACATGGGAGTTGGGCAGTAGTGCAGTGAGTTAAGCACACGTGGCACAAAGCGCAAGGCTCCCGGTTCAAGCCCCCAGCTCCCCACCTGCAGGGGAGTTGCTCCGCAGGCAGTGAAGCAGGTCTGCAGGTGTCTATCTTTCTCTTCCCCTCTCTGTCTTCCCCTCCTCTCTCCATTTCTCTGTCCTACCAACAACTACAACATCAACAACAATAACTACAACAACAATAAAAACAAGGGAAACAAAAAGGAAATAAATATTAAACAATCTTAAAAAAAAGATCACAAACGCAGAAAATAAATCAAGTGCAATGACCCACCAGAGAGCACAGAAACTACCCTGTGACAGTTAGGGCGATGTAAGGCAGAGGTAATAGGTTCTTCATTATTCTGCAAACACTTGACTTTGAATTTGTTATATGACATCTGCCTTGAAGACTCAACTCCATTCAGAGAGAACATTAGAATTTTTTGGGGGGGTGGGAGAAGTTGGGAACAGAAGATACGTCAGTAGCTCCTAGGGCTACTGACTTTGGTACAACTTGTGCTCAGTAAGGGTTGGCTTGCAAATTTAGTGTGAGCATTATTTGGGTCTATATAAGAAAATACTAAAGAAAAGAAAATGGATATGATTCTGGTATCAAAACTGAATAGACAGGGCAGTAATAGATGGCATAATGGTTATGCAAAAAGACTCATGCATTTATTCTTCACATTTTTTTCTTAAGCAATCTTGATAACAAAAAGCATGACAAGCTAGGACTTGGAAAACAACAGTATGTCTTTTTTTTTTTTAATTAATAGAGTGATCTGGTGCATTCACAGTGCCATGGCCTTAGATATATGGAGAACATTAGCTTACAATCAGTTTCTGTCTCTCCTAGTCAAATCTGTTTCTGTATAAGTAGAAAAGGTGAACATACTACATATGGATGGATGGATGCTCAAGTCTTAGCATGTCAGTGACATTAACCTTTAAGAAATGCTTACCAATAAATAAATGATTGAATAAGCAAACACTATTGGGAAGTCAGTTGATGCAAGTTCTTTAACTAGAAGGAAAAAAAAAAACTATATGAGGAGGTGAAGTTATAATGAGAGTCTAGGACCTGGTAGTAAGAGGTAGTGGGTGCTTAGTCAGATGTGTGTTTTATGTGTTAGGTACACGATGACTTTAAGATGTAGACAGGGGAGTCGGGCACTAGCACAGCAGGTTAAGCACAGGTGGTGCAAAGCACAAGGACTGGTGTAAGGATCCCAGTTCCAGCCTCCAGCTCCCCACCTGCAGGGGAGTCACTTCACAAGCGGTGAAGCAGGTCTGCAGGTGTCTACTTTTTTTCGCCTTCTCTGTCTTCCCTTCCTCTCTCCATTTCTCTCTGTCCTATGACAGAGAGAATGACATCAATAACAACAATAATAACTACAACAATAAAACAAAGGCAACAAAGGAAATAAATACATATTAAAAAGAAAGATGTAGACAGAGCAGGTGCACTCCCTGGCATCACCATAAACTCAACTTGAGTAATGATCTAGTTAAAAAAAAAAAGTGTGGACAGAGTCCAAGCTGGGCTGACTGTACTGCAGTTTTCAGGGGGAGGGACTTCAGCAGATGAGGCCTGATAAACCTGTTTGCATATTCATAGCACTTACAAGGAACATTGATAATAGTCTAATCTAGAGAGATATAAAAACATGACAAGGAGAGATCATCTGTAGAATTAAAAGACTCACTGAGTTGAGAAGAGGAAGGGGGTATCGGAAGCAGAATAGCTGTGGTCTCAAAACACAATATGGAAATTCATGCAAGGAACTTGCTGGGGACTCTGTTTCCCTCCAAGGCATCTGTTATAGTCCTAATCGCTCCCCCAAAGGTGACCATATTCTGATACAGAGCTTATAAGGACATACTTAAAATTAATTGAGATTGCACCCACACCGATGGACATCTAATCTCTGACAAAGGTGCCCAGACTATTATAAGGGGAAAGCAGAGTCTCTTCAACAAATGGTGTTGGAAACAATGGGTTGAAACATGCAGAAGAATGAAACTGAACCACTGTATTTCACCAAATACAAATATAAATTCCAAGTGGATCAAGGACTTGGATGTTAGACCACAAACTATCAGATACTTAGAGGAAAATATTGGCAGAACTCTTTTCCACATAAATTTTAAAGACATCTTCAATAAAACGAATCCAATTATAAAGAAGACTAAGACAAGCATTAACCTATGGCACTACATCAAATTGAAAAGCTTCTGCACAGCTAAAGAAACTACTACCCAGACCAAGAGACTCCTCACAGGAGACAATCTTTATATGCCATACATCAGATAAGAGTTTGATAACCAACATATATAAAAGAGCTTGCCAAACTCAACAACAAGACAACAAATAACCCCATCCAAAAATGGGGGGAGGACTTGGACAGAATATTCACCACAGAAGAGATCCAAAAGGCTGAGAAACACATGAAAAAATGCTCCAAGTCTCTGATTGTCAGAGAAATGCAAATAAAGACAACAATGAGATACCACTTCACTCCTGTGAGAATGTCACACATCAGAAAAGGTAACAGCAGCAAATGCTGGAGAGGGTGTGGGGTCAGAGGAACCCTCCTACACTGCTGGTGGGAATGTAAATTGGTCCAACCTCTGTGGAGAACAGTCTGGAGAACTCTCAGAAGGCTAGAAATGGACCTACCCTATGACCCTGCAATTCCTCTCCTGGGGATAGATCCTAAGGAACCCAACACATCCATCCAAAAAGATCTGTGTACACATATGTTCTTGGCAGCATAATTTGTAATAGCCAAAACCTGGAAGCAACCCAGGTGTCCAACAACAGATGAGTGGCTGAGCAAGTTGTGGCATATATATATATATATATATATATATATATATATATATATATATATGTATATATATATATGTATGTATGTATATATATATACACACACAATGGAATATTACTCAGCTATTTAAAAAAAATGGTGACCACCTTTTTCAGTAGATCTTGGATGGACCTTGAAAAATTCATGTTAAATGAAATAAGTCAGAAACAGAAGGATGACTATGGGATGATCTCACTCTCAGGCAGAAGTTGAAAAGATCAGAAAAGAAAACACAAGTAGAACCTGAACTGGAATTGGCATATTGCACCAAAGTAAAAGACTCTGGGGTGGGTGGGGAGAATAAAGATCCAAGAAGGATGACAGAGGACCTAGTGGCGGTTGTTATATGGAAAACTGGGAAATGTTATGCATGTACAAACTATTGTATTTACTGTTGAATGTAAACCATGAATTCCCCCATAAAGAAATTAAATAAACAAATAAATACAAGAGAGCCAAAAAATTAAGTGAGATCAAATAGTGGGGTCCTGATAAGATCAAATCAATGTAGTTTTAAGAAGAAAAATATTAACTCCCCCTCCCACCTATAATGAAGATGGGGAGAACGGAACAACTGCTTGTGAGCTAGAAAACTCTGCAGAAGCTGAATTAGCCAGGCTCCTGGTACTGGATTTCCCATCCTCTAGAGAACCAAGAAAAAATATATTTCTGGTGGTGCAGGTTAAACACACTTGGCGCAAAGCTCAAGGACCAGTTTAAGGATCCCAGTTCGAGCCCCAGGTTCCCCACCTGCAGGGGAGTCGCTTCACAGGCGTTGAAGTAGGTCTGCAGGTGTCTATCTTTCTCTCCCCGTCTTCCCCTCCTCTCTCCATTTCTCTCTGTTCTATCCAACAAGGACATCAATAACAACAATAATAACCATAAAAATGTTAAACAACAAGGTCAACAAAAGGAAAAATAGATAAATATTAAAATATTAAAAAAATAAAATAAAAAATACATTTCTGGTGTTTTAAGATACTCAGCATTTTGTTATGTTACCCTGAACAAACTAAAACAACACTAAACCATTTGGAGTCTGATGTCTAACTATAGGTAGTGGGTTGGCATACATTTTAGAGCTCAATGAAAAAGATTCAGACATAAATCCTGGCTTTTTAGAATTACAAGGCATGCAAATTTTGGCAAGCAACTTAATTTACCAGAGCCTCTACTTCCTCATCGGCACAGATGCAATGCTCATTTCTGCTTCCTCAGATTTCTGGGAAGAATAAAACAAAAACAAAAGTTGTGCTTAGTGCCCTTAACATAGTACCTAGTAATTGAAATTCAATAGGGAATGTTAAGTCCCTTCCTTATCCTAATACAACACAATGCTTTGGGGCCAGGAGGTGTTTATTTGATAGAGTGCACACTTTGTCATAAGCATGGACCTGGCTCAAGTCCCAGATCCCAAGTGCAGGGGCATGTCACACGAGTGGTGGAGCAGTGCTGCAAGTCTCTTTCTGTCTCTTTCTCCCTCTCTACTTGCTACTCTCTACTACAGGGAGCAGTGGAGTCATCATGTGCAAGAATAAATCTCAGTTATAAGCCTAGGTTATAGGCAATGAACACAAAATTCAGTACAGGAGGTCTTAATTAAATTCTATCACAATACTTTTGGAGTTTTCTTGGAATAACTAACCAAGCAAGAGTTTACGTACCTGCCATTTATTTTAGATAACACTCCTCAGAGCTAGTAGTCCCTGTGTAGCAATATTAGTTTATCCTTGGGACCTCATTTTTATTCAATCCCAAATTTCAAAATGACCCATCCACATGCTTTTAAACTTAAAAACTGTCAGAAGCAATGCTATCCACCTTATTTCTCTTAGTCCTTTTCTCAACACATCTGTGAGATTGTTTCTATCACCAGGTAGAGAGCAAACGTTGGGAAATGAGCATAGGAGAGGTTGAGGACCTAGTAAATGGTTAGAAGTGATGCAGTCAGTGTGCACTTGACAAAGCCTTAATTCTATCCCAAGACTTGTCTATCAAAAAATGTGAAGGTTGTTGATGGACATCCTGGAAACATAACAGGGGAAGTGTTTGTAAGTTGAACTCATTGCTGCCTTCAGCAGGTGCCTGAAGGTAAATTTCCTGTAGTGTCTCTGCCCAGCCTTTATCAGAATGTCTCAAGACCGCCACAAATTAGCTGCTGGTGCTGCTGGGTGAGGAGTTCTTAGAAAGCTGGATGGGTAAGACAACACTGAGATACCACCTCACTCCTGTAAGAATGGCATACATCAAAAAGGACAGCAGCAACAAATGCTGGAGAGGTTGTGGGGACAGAGGAACCCTTTTGCATTGCTGGTGGGAATGTAAATTGGTCCAGCCTCTGTGGAGAGCTGTCTGGAAAACTCTCACAAGGCTAGACATGGACCTTCCATATGATCCAGTAATTCCTCTCCTGGGGTTATACCCCAAGGACTCCATAACACCCAACCAAAAAGAGGTGTGTACTCCTATGTTCATAGCAGCACAATTCATAATAGCTAAAACCTAGAAGCAACCCAGGTGCCCAACAACAGATGAGTGGCTGAGAAAGCTGTGGTATATATACACAATGGAATACTATGCAGCTATCAAGAACAATGAACCCACCTTCTCTGACCCATCTTGGACAGAGCTAGAAGGAATTATGTTAAGTGAGCTAAGTCAGAAAGATAAAGATGAGAATGGGATGATCCCACTCATCAACAGAAGTTGAGGAAGAAGATCTGAAAGGGAAACTAAAAGCCGGACCTGACCAAATTGTAAGTAGGGCACCAAAGTAAAAACCCTGTGGTGAGGGGTAGACATGCAGCTTCCTGGGCTGGTGGGGGGTGGGAGTGGGTGGGAGGGATGGGTCACAGTCTTTTGGTGGTGGGAATGGTGTTTATGTACACTCCTAGTAAAATGTAATCATATAAATCACTAGTTAATTAATATGAGGGGGAAAATTAATTGTATGTCTCGAAGTTTTTAAAACACAGTCTGAGTCTTTTTAATATATAGGCTGTGTATTGATATGCGGACTCTCTCAAAAGCCTAGACCAAGTAGATCAGAAGCAACCAATAGCACAGCTATATACAAGACACTGGGTACTGTACAGCAAACCCTAACAAAAGGACTTTTCAAAGTTAACCCAATTACCAAATAATGTGATGATGACATTCACTATCCACTGTCTTTTTGAACCCTAAGACAGCAGGAACCTCACATCTCCACTATACAGCCTTCCCCAAGTCCTGGAACCTTTGGATAGGGACCACTTTCCCGTATGCCTCTCCCAGTCCATATCTGATAATATTGCATCTGCTAATCACAACCTAACCAACACAACAATTGCCACCTCAACATGCTTCACCTCAGACTGTCCAGAGACTTCAGGTGTGGAATGACAACCCTTCAGCTTCATTACTCAGGTGAGACCTTTCCTTTCATAGTATTCTCTAATTCCATCCCAGGTGGTTCACTTTCTAACAAAGTCCCAAAACCTAGATATATATACACTAGTTTCGGTGAGAGAAAGCATATGTTCACATGTATCCATAAACTACTGCAAAATATATACCTGAAAGCAGAAGTACACTAGAGTTTGCAGTGAGTACCCCCCTAACACTTCCTCTCCACTATTCCAAGCTTTGGGTCCATGATTGCTCAACAATTTGTTTGGCTTTGTACGTTAACTCTCTGAAATTTTCAGTCACCAGGTTCCAGATGCAATCAGGATGGCGGCCAGGCTTCCCTAGACTGAAGACCCCACCAATGTGTCCTGGAGCTCCGCGTCCACAGAGACCCACCCTACTAGGGAAAGAGAGAGGCAGACTGGGAGTATGGACCGACCAGTCAACGCCCATGTTCAGTGGGGAAGCAATGACAGAAGCCAGACCTTCCACCTTCTGCAACCCTCAATGACCCTGGGTCCATGCTCCCAGAGGGACAGAGAATGGGAAAGCTATCAGGGGAGGGGGTGGGATATGGAGATTGGGTGGTGGGAATTGTGTGGAGTTGTACCCTCCTACCCTATGGTTTTGTTAATTAATCCTTTCTTAAATTAAAAAAAAAAAAAAGAAAAGAAAGCTGGATGGGTACTTGGATACATTTTCTTTTTTTTTTTTTTTCCCTCCAGGGTTATTGCTGGGCTCGGTGCCTGCACCATGAATCCACTGCTCCTGGAGGCCATTTTTCCCCCTTTTGTTGCCCTTGTTGTTGTAGCCTCCTTGTGGTTATTATTATTACCATTGTTGATGTTGTTCGCTGTTGGATAGGACAGAGAGAAATGGAGAGAGGAGGGGAAGACAGAGAGGGGGAGAGAAAGATAAACACCTGCAGACCTGCTTCACCACCCGTGAAGCGACTCCCCTGCAGATGGGGAGCCGGGGGCTCGAACCGGGATCCTTATGCCGGTCCTTGTGCTTTGTGCCACGTGCACTTAATTCACTGCGCCACCGCCAGACCCCCACTTGGATACATTTTCTTCACTCACACTTACAGTAATTATAAGTAAGGGTTACTTTCTGTGGTTGCTCCTACTCTGTAATTTTTGTCTTCAAAATTTTGGTCTATACTCCCAGAGGGATAAAGAACAGGGAAACTTCTAATGTTGTAATGGATGGGATGGGATATGGAACTCTGGTGGTGGGAATTATAAATTTTTTAAAATTTATTTAAGAAAGGAGACATTAACAAAACCATAGAATAAGAGGGGTACAATTCCGCATAATTCTCATAACCTGATCTCCACATCCCAACCCCTCCCCTGATAGCCTTCCTGTTCTCTATCTCTCTGGGAGTATTATTATACACTTTTTATCCCACAATTCTGTCGATCATTATTAAATCACTAATAAAAATAATAAAATAGAAGAAAATAAAATTTTAGGTATACACTGTATGTAATCACCACTATTCTATTTTTCGGCATATATTCTTTCAATTAAAAATAGATGCTTTTAAAACAGAAAGAAAATAACATATGCAATGTTAATGTACATATGCGTACAAGCATATGTTTATATAATATAATTAAATTTACAGGATACTCATATTTGTTGAGACTGCATAATTAGAACTAGGCTATGTATCTTTGTAATGTTACATCTCTGCTTAATATTATGGCTAGTTTTTTTTTGTTTTGTTTTGATGCATTGATAACTCTCCTAAAACTGTTTCTTACTGTCAAAATATGTAAACCATAAGATTTAAGAAGCAGAGTATAAAATCTTCAAAGGAATAGACCATTTTCACACGACATTAAATAGACTGATAGATAATTTAGGTATAAATTGAATCTTAAAATTAGGCAAGAAAATAAGCTAGGCACCTGAAAATCAAGTGAAGTAATTGAAATGTGATACTAAGGAACAGGAAAATTCCTCTGAGTTTTCCCCAAGGAAGTATGAGTTGAGTTAAGCTAACAGGAGGTTAGTCTGCCAAGTTATGCAGAACAGATACAAAGAGTCATACAGATTTAAGTTTTTTAAGATTGTAAAAAGAAGGGTGTGAACATACAGTGGTTTTCTGGTACTACAGGCACCGCACTAGATATCTTATATGTAAGAAAAACCGGGCATGGAAAATAGCATAATGTTTATGCTAAAAGACTCTCATGGCAGATGCTTTAAGAAGTCCCAGATTCAGTCCCCCACACCACCATAAACCAGAGCTGAACAGTGCTCTAGTTAAAAAGAAATTTTAAAAAATTGTGAGCTTGAAGGATTGAGCAATACTATCTTTATTATTTACTTATTTATTTTTTAAATATGTATTTATTCTCTTTTGTTGCCTTTGTTGTTTTATTGTTGTTGTTAATGATGTCATCCTTGCTGGATAGGACAGAGAAACAGAGAGAAAAGGGGAAGAGAGAGAGAGGGGGAAAGAAAGATAGACACTGAAATAGTCTTTAAATTCCAAATATTTTATTTCTGGGATGATATAGGATGTATGCTTTCACTTCCATGATCATGAATCTCCCTCACTTGGAAAAAACAAACAAACAAATGTAGGGCACAGGTCAACTGATTACTTGGTTAGTGTATTGTTTTGCCATGTGCACGACCCAGGTTCAAGTCTGGCCCCCACCACATGGAAAGAATCGTCGGTGCTGTGGTTTCTGTCTCATTTAAATAAATAAATCTTTAAAAAAATGAATCTGAAGATCACATCACAACAGAATACTCAATTCAGAATGAGTTAACATGTGAAATGGTTTAAATGGTATACAAAACAAAAATGTTGATATCTTTTCCCTGCATGATAAGAGGCCTTGACCCTACTATGGGATTTGCTTGGGGAGCTTTAAAACCCAGAGAAGCCAAGGCCTCACGCCAGGGGTCTGCAGGAACAAGGAAAGTTCTATCATCTCACCAGGGGACTCTATGTTCACCCAAGACTGAGAACTTCTTGACAAGATTCAAGGATGGAGGGACTCCCTCATAAATATATTTGGGGAATGGATCTACCTGTCAATGCCAATGTCCATCAGAGAAGCGATTATAGAAACCAGACCTCCCACCTTCTGCACCCCATAATGACCCTGGGTCCATGCTCCCAGAGAGAGAAAGAACAGGAACGCTGAGTTTTTCATTGCAGAGCAAAATCTCTCAACTATTAAAGATCCTTTTAGAGTCACTGTCCATGGAAGAAGATTCTTCATTTTTTTTTTCTCTCAGGTCAATTCCCTGTCTCTCTTCCTTTGTAGGTACACATGTGAGCCAAAGGGTAATGATGTATCCTGACTTGGTTGGAAGTTCTGGTTCTTTCATGAACTGTGGAACTTTTAGCAAATTATTCTTCTTTTTCCACATTGGTAACAGAGGCATCCAAACACCCCCATAGCACTAAGGTGCTGAGATTCAGAACAAATCAAAGTACACAGAATCTCTCTCCAGTGGGCACACAAGATTGGTCCTACATACACCACTCACATTCTCAAAATCTATGTGTGTATGCATGCTCTCACCCACACCTAATTTTACATAACTGCAACCTAACATAGTGGTTATTTAAAACAAAGGGACAAAGATGTCTCTTAGATTAAGTATAAAATATGGTAGCTGGGAAAAAATGGGCCTACGGATGTTGATATTTCAATAGAACTTAGGTGGCAGGTACAATGAATCTTACACATATACAAGGGTATAAAGCTAGAGGCCAGGTGGTGGTGCACTTGGTTAAGCTCACGTTACAATGCACAAGGACCCAGGTTCAACACCCCCCCATCCTTACCTGCAGGGGGAAAGCTTCACAAGTGGTGAAGTAGTGCAGCAGATGTTTACCTTCTTCCTTCCTTCCTATCTCCTCCTCTTCTCTAGCCAACAAGTAGATAATACATTTTTTAAAAATCCATAAAACTATACCACAGAAATTCTATAGTACTGTAAGCCAATGTTAAATCACTTAAAAAGCACACCAGTCATATGTATCATGACATAGTTTACTTTTCCTGGAAAATATTCCTTTCCTACTGCCTAGTGCTGATCTGCACTAACCAAGGTTTCTGTCTCACGGAGAACAGGCATTAGAAAGAATCAAGTAGCAGGAATGCTTTGGTCCTACCACATGTTGGGGCACCGTTTAAGTATCTCAGTATTCTGGACCATCACTGTTCAACATACGAAGAGCAAGTGATTTAATGATGCATGCCAGTGCAAGAGGATTCCGCTTGCACAGCTGGAAAAGCAGGTATGTTATTGGTTAATACATTTGATAAGGAACTGTTCTGTCATTGCAAGACTTTCATAATTCAAAGCCATTTCTTTTCATATAGGAAGATAGAGATAGAGACAGAAAACCTGAAAAAGAGAGACACTGCAAAACTGCAGTTTACACTAGTGTCTTGGGGTGGGGCGAGGGTTTGAAGTTGAACTCGGTTTATGTGCATGGTTAGGAAAGGCTCCTAGGTGAGCTATCCCACTGACCTTCTATATAAAACATCTTTGGAATGTATTGTTTTATACTTATTTGTTTTATTTTATTTGGTAGGGCAGAGAGAAATTGAGAGAGGAAGGAAAGAGTGGAAAAGAGAAAGGCACTTGCAGTACTGCCTCACCACTCATGAAGCCCCCCATCTATGGGGGTGGGGACTTGAAGCCAGGTCCTTGTGCAGAGTCACGTGTGTACTTGACGAGTTGTGCCACTACCTTGGCCGCTTAAAAAAAAAATCATCATTTTTTAACCCCCCCCCCCCCCCCCCCAGAGCACTGCTCAGCTCTGGCTTAAGGTGGTGCTAGGGACTGAACCTCGAACTTTGGAGCCTCAGGCATGAGAGTCTCTTTACATAAGCATTATGCTATCTACCTCCACCCAAAACATTTTTTTAAAAAAAGATCTTTTCTTCCCACTAACTCTTTAAGATCTTTTTTCCTCTTTGCACTCAGGGATTTTCCATTCACTGCTGGTGAGTCCTCAAGGTAATCTGTGAAAGGTACTTCAGACTGGGAGGTGGGATGAGACTTTTAACCCTTTACCTGCCATCAGTCCAATTAGATAAGACTCACTCCCTTCTCCCCACCCCCACCTCTGCCTTTCAAGAAGATACAATTGATCATGAGGTTTCATGTGTCTTTGCAGACCCCATCTCAGTGACTCCTGGGTCCTGCGTGTATCTGAGGTCTGGCAGAAAGAAGGAAGAGATGGGACTGTTTGAGGTTTCAGGCAGGTGTGGAGGAGGGTGTCTCCTACTTGGTGCTCAGTTTCCCTTCCATTCACATCTGTGGCCCTGGCTGTGTGTTTAGCGAGCCATGCAGCCACCCAGCTACCCCAGAGAAAGAGGAAGCCCGTGGAGCTATTTTTCACCATTACATACTTCACTTCCTAATAAATGAGATCCAGAGCATGCAAACAGCCAGTCTTGTAGATCATCCTCTTAGGGGAAAACCACAGAACTAACACAGCACAAAGCTAGAAATAAATGAACCCAGAGGAGAGTCATTCTGGTGAAATTTTGTATCGTAACTCTTCACCTCACAGCCCCTCCCTCTCCAGAAATTTCTGTGCCCCTGAAGAAGTATCAGGGCTCTAATTGTGGTTGGGGATTTTAAAAAATGAATACTAGATCCTTTTTTTTTTTTTTTTGCCCTTGTGTCAGCTTATTTCCCTCAACAGAAAGATGTTTATGTATCTGAAGAATAGAGAATTCAAATTAAGACTTTATCACCCCACCGCCGCCGCCACCACCACCATTCAATCCCTGTGATAACTGATAGATCAGTGGCATGAATTCTGAGGGCTTGTCAATTACCTTTGTCAAGAAGCTATTTCGGGATAGCAGCAACACATGAGCAAGTGGCCATGTGATCTCTGTCCCAGCCCCACAGAGCTCCCAGACTCTCAGGTGCCTTGGCTTCCAGTGGCCTCTTCCAGATTCTGAGCTTTATCTTGGTCCTTCAGCAGAAAAGCTCCACATTTGGATGCAACTCAGAATGTGGAGGTCACCAGCACTGCTAGCTGTGTCAACTAAGGGAATCAGTGGACAGTAATACAATCTCTCCAAGTCCACCAAGGGAATATAATATTTCACACAGAAAATAACAAAATACTCCCATGGCCCCGGGGCAATATCCTGAAGTTGTTTGAGGTGAAAGGAAAGAACCGTCTTTTGGGCAAAAGAATTTCCACTCTTTAGCAGTAAACTGTGCTTGCCTTTTGTCTTAACACCATCTGGATATTTATTCAGATCGATTTCAGGTGAGAAAAGGGAAAGGCTCTCCTGCCTCACCTTGTGTGATTGCTTTGTCCACTCTTCCCTGGCCCTCAAGTCATCATAGATGATAAATGAGACCTTTCTTACTTAAAGGCTTGCAATTTCCTAGTATATTTTTAAAAGGACACCTGGTGGATTTCTTAAAACCTCTAACTTGTGATGTGCTTTCCCTTTTATTTGGGCCATTCTGAGTTAAAAAGGAAATAGAATAAGCTGGGTCTTATCTCTACATCCTTTTGTAGACAGAATCCAGAGAGAAGTAAAAAGCATTGGCTCTCCTGGGTAGGAAAAACTACTTACTAGAACTGTTAAATAACTCAGTGGGTAAAGTGTACTTTTTCGTGTACAGGGCCCTGGGCTTGATCCCTGACACTACATGGAAGCATCATGGATGGTGGTACTTTAGTGTTTTTCCCTACCTCTCCTCTCTATAAATAGGGAAAAAAAAACAGATTGGGCTAATCAGTGGTCTCTCACATAAGCAAGAAAGTTCAGTTATTACTAGGTGTTAAAGAAAGAAAGAAGAGAGACAGAGAACCAGAGAGAGGAGGAAAGAAAAGTTGCCAGTGTTAAGCACCGTACACGCAGTACTGCCTCACAGTTCTTATCAGTGGCCAGCTAAAACACCATTTTCTCCTAATGACAAAGTGTTATTTATCCTTTTATTGAATGCAAGTGTTAGAAAGATTTTTTCTTTCTTTCTTTCTTTCTTCTTGAAATATATCTTTTTTTTTCTCCCTGGTTTAAGTGACCCAGATGGCTTGATCCAGTTGAGAAGCAAAAACACACACAAGAAAGCTATGTCACTATTTCTTACTCCTTGAAATGCTGGTGGGTTGGAATGAAAAAAAAAAAAAATCAATGAACTACCAATAAAGAAACTGGATGCAAGTATTGTAATATTCCACATGTCATCTTACTGTTCTGAGCGCTTTTCTGTAGAAAGGGAAGAAATATAGGTCTGGGTAGTGGCGCACCTGGTTGAGCACACAGTACAATGCACAAGGACACATGTTTGAGCCCTGGTACCCAACTGCAGGGGAAAGCTTTGAAAGTGGTGAAGCAGTGTTGCAGGTTATCTCTCTGTCTCCCTCTCTGTCACCTCCTTCCCTCTTGATTCCTGGCTGTCTCTATCCAGTAAATAAAGATAATAAAAATTTTAAAAAGAAAATGAAGAAATGCTATTTACTTTGTATGAATCTTGGGGTTTCCAGGGGTAAATATTTGGCAAAGACTGAGTTCCAGAGTTCCATGACAGTTCCCAGGCTTCCCTTGGTTCAATGGGTGCATGTGACCTCAAGCCGATGGAAAGATAAAAAAACAAAACAACAACAAAACCATCCCATGAGTGACCCTCCACATGGGTTCCCCAGGAGCCAGCTGAACAAATTCAAGAGAACAGAACTATACACTAGGAGGTCAGGTTTCTCTTCACCCTGAAAAATACTGTATCCCAACTAAGAACACCTGCACTGAATTTGTACACAAATAAAAGCCTTAAAAAACAAACAAACTATCAAGCCATTGAAGTTTCAGGCTTTATTTGTTATAACAGTTAGCATCACTTTAATAAATACAATGGCTAGGTGGAAGAAAAATGGATGTGAAAAACGATGCCAACGCCACATGCAGGGGCAATGCTTCATATGTGGCAAAGCACGTCTGCAGGTGTCTGCTGTTCCCTATCTCCCCCTCCCGTATTAATTTCTCTCTGTCCTATCCAATGAAAATTTAAAAAAGAACATGCCAACAGCATCAGTATTACTCCAATAAACACAATGCTTAAGTGGAAGACAATGGATGTGAAAACAAAAATACTTTTGGTATTTAAAAGGCTTTATTGGTTTGGTTGCAAAAAGTGTTGAAAGTGTCACTACAGTTAAGATTGTGATAGCATACTACTGGCTAATATTTATTCAATAACAATCATAAATAATATTTCATTTATCTCTTAGAGTTTTTTTTTTTTTGCCTCCAGGGTTTTTGCTGGGACTTGGTGCCTGCACTATGAATCCACTGCTTCTGGAGGCTATTTTTCCCATTTTGTTGCCCTTGTTGTTTATCGTTATTATCGTTATTGCTGTCATCGTTGTTGTTGGATAGGACAGAGAGAAATCAAGAGAGGAGGGGAAGATAGAGAGGGGGAGAGAAAGACATCTGAAGAACTGATTCACCACATGTGAAGCTACACCCTTGCAGGTGGGTATCCAGGAGCTCAAAAATGGCATCCTTATTCCAGTCCTTACACTTTGCGCCTTATACTTTGTGTGTTTAGCCTACTGCGCTACTGCCCAGTCCATCCTTTTTTCCTTCTAATTTATACAGCTGACACCTCGTCTGTGAGAAATTAAGTCACTTGCCTAAAAATGCTAAAATTACCAAGAGTTGAGGATTTCATTAAAGTTCTACATTCATTCAACTCTGCTTTTATATTCTACTAGTAGTATTAAAAAAATATTAACTTCCAACACAAAAACACTCATCTGAAAAGAAAAGATATAATCACATCTATGCTCATTGCAGTATTATTTACAAAAGTCAGTATATGGAAACAACTCACATGCCCAATTGTGGTGACACTATATGCCCTGGCACAGTGGTGACATCAGCTTTGGTGACAGAAAGCTGACAGAGTGTGCAGTGGTCTGCGCAGGTGCATGGAGGACTGTAGGTGAGTCCAGACTGCTGGTGTGCAAAGATTGTGGGTAGGCTGAATAGACTTAAAAGGACAGCAGCCGGAACTCTCGCTCTCTCTTTGGCTGTGGCTTCTTCTCCTGGTCAGATGCCTCTCAGCGGAGGTATCCCAGGCATCCATCTGCCATGTCTACTTCTCCTGGGAACTGAACACGTGTGACTCTGCTAGCCGGTAAACTTTTAGACTCCTCCACAGCCATGAGCAACCTTTACCAGAGCTGATAATTGTTTATCTTATGGGACTAAACTTTGATAACCATATTCAGACTTTATAGACCTAGCGTACGCTTAACCCTTGATGACAATTGCTGATTTTGCATTTACCTGTCTCACCCTAATACACCTGCATTGATTAAACCAGTTCCCAGCTCCTGCAGTGTATTCTTCTATATGCACCACAAGCAGCCCCAACCCCCATACCTCATTTTAAGTTATTTTACTACACCCAATGACAGGTGAGCAGGGAAGGAAGTTGTGAGATATGTATGTATATACCAACTGATGAAAAGATGAAACCTTGCCTTTTGCTACAGCATGTGTGGGACTGGTGGTGGTTGTGCTAAGTGAAACAAATCAGGAGAAAACAACTGGAATTTAAAGACAACGCAAAGGGACAGCCAGAGTAGAACATGTAAATCCTAAGTGTCTGTGTCTGCAGATCTGAGGTCAGTAGAGGGGAAGACACAAGGGGCAGCTCTGAGGGAGGGAGGGTCAAATACTCTGCACAGAGGGCAGGCCTCCTCTGCGGCGGTGGGCAAGGTCACTAACAAGGATCTTGGAGAGGCAGGAAATCTTCAGTCTACAGCTCTCCCAACTGAGCCATTTTGGCACACTCTGGATATGAAATCTTACTGCTGAAACTACAGGAGACTTGTGAAAGACTCAATAATAAAAATGTCCTCAATAAAAAAAAAAAATCAATGTTTTCTTTTAAAAGGTGGTTACAAAAAAAATACTAAGTTCCTTGAGGAAAATCCCTTCTATTTACTTCCACTCTTTTAGAGGAATAGCAGATATTACTTTTTAAAAAAATATTACTTATTTTTGGATAGAGACAGAAATTGAGAGGGAAGGAGGAGATAGAGGGAAAGTTCAGGCCCTGGAACATGATGGCAGAGGAGGACCAAGTGGGGGGTTGAACTAATATGTGAAAAACTGAGAAATGTGTGGTCCGGGAGGTGGTGCAGTATATGAGTCATTGGAGTCTCAAGCATGAGGTCCTAAGTTCAATCCCTGGTAGCACATGCATGAGAGTGATGTCTGGTTCTTTCTCTCTCCTATCATTTCTCATTAATCAATAAATAAAATATTTTCTTAAAAAAAGAAAACAGAAATGTTATGAATGTACAAACTATTATATTTACTGTTGACTGCAAACCACTAATCCTCCAATAAATAAATAAATAATAATAAAAATAAGCCAGAGAGAGAGAAACACCCGCAGCCCATCACTCAGGATTCTTCCCCCTGCAAGCAGGGACCATGGGCTTGAACTCAGGTCCCTGCACACTGTAATGTGTGTGATTAACCAGGTGCACTATCACCAGGCCCCTTGCCAATAGATATTCTCACAAAACATTCTGTTTGTCCCAGCAGGTTTCAAACTCCTGATGGCATTAATAGAACTTATTCTGCAAGTATGGATGGCTACCTCTCAAAATCATGCAGTTTAAATAACTAACTTCTCAATTTTCTTGCATTAAAAGCAGCCCAAGACAGCCAAAGCCTTGAGGAGATGGCTGATTTTGTCTGGCTTTGAGACAATCCCACTCCCATGCCCTAGTTTTCTCTAAACCTCAAAAGCCCCACTTGCCAAAATGGTGTGATCTGAGCTACCAGGTGAGGAACAGCTAGCACATTCCACGTTGTCAGCAACAATTTTATATTTGTCACTCTTAGCAGGTAGACTGTCCATGGGCTGTGCAGTGTTCTCACATCCATTGTGGATACATTAGGGTGTTATTTCCATCCAAGGGCAGTCATGGGAACCAAGGAGATTATTTATTTCATAGATCTGAGACTGTTTGGGGGCTGTAATGAATGTTAGCCTTGACCCGGGGTACTTCATTTGTGAAGCCTCCAGAGAGAGAGAGAGAAGAGAGAAGAGAGAGAAGAGAGAAGAAAGAAGAAGAGGGGAGAGAATTGGGGGGGGGGGAACCCTGCTCACCACATAAGGAAAGAACAAGCAAACTCTACTTCCTGCTGGCCCTTGGTCCACAGGTAGTTCCAGGGCTTTCTTCAGACTCGAGAATCCCAGTTTGGTTAAATTTTCTGCTGTTCAGATAAAAAACAGCAGCAATTTTCTGCTTGAATTTCCCTGTGACTAAATCCATTGATCATCCTTTCTCTCTGTGAGTGAGAAGTGTGTTTTCTCCTTAATAACTCCTATCCTTCTCCCTGGATTTTCCCCCCTCCTCTTGTTTGTGTTGTGTTGGTCAGTCCTACACGTTATTCCTCTGAGAGACAGAGAGAGCACAAAATTGAAGTTATTTTATGCTTGGGCTCCCTCGGTCCCAATTTTCAAATCTTCATGTCAATTTTCACACATCAGTGTCATGTGGTGAATGTTATGGAAATTTCAGTGGGGTCCTTGGGAGGCAATTTATACATGGATCCCCCACCCCTCGCAACATCCCACTGCAATTCCTGTCTTTTCTAAGAATAAGTGGATCTATAATTAATGTGGATTTTAAACTATAACGGCATTCAGACTTCTTATAGCAGGTTTTCCGAGGCCATGTCTTCTTTGCGGTATAAACACAAAAGCATAAACGCTTGCTAGCTTTCTCCCTCTCTCCTAATAAATGGGCTTCTGTAAAAGGAATAAAAATTACAGTTTGTTGGCGGTAAAGAGCAACTAATTACTCAGGAAGAAGCATGTTTTTATTTTTCAAAACTGCACTGAAAATGGTTTATCATGCAATAAATTTGCTAATCACCAGTTAGGAAACACAGTGCCATCACCACCTACCCACAGCGGCTTCCTTTGAAAGTTGGTATGTTACAGTTTGGATAGGAAATTATATCCTTTTGAAAATGAACATGACAGAAGACGTTCATTGAATAGCTGAAAACTCCCCAGCAGTCAGAATTCAAACTGTGTAAACATGAGCGTGGTTAATGATGCCAAAAGACAGCAACCACCAACCCTTGGCGTGGTGAGCAAGCCATCCCTGACCCCATCCTAGGAAGGTAGTTATTTCATTTCCTTTTGTGCATTCCCTTTTAACGAAGACAGCAGAGATATCCCTCTGACAAGCAAACACAAGGGCAACATTATTATTTTTTTCTTCTACTCTCCTTCAAAATACCCTTTCCCTAAGCCCCTGGTCATCTTATAAATGTTTATCAGAGGGGCCAGGAAGTGGTACACCCAGTAGAGTGCACATGTTACCATGGGCAAAGATCCAGGTTCAAGCCCCCAGTCCCCACTTGCAGGGAGAAAGTTTCACAAGTGGTGAAGCAGTGCTTCAGGTGTCTGTCTCTCACCTTATCTCCTCTTTCCCCCTCAATTTCTCTCTGTCACTATCCAATAAACAAATACAAAGACATATTTATCAGATAGGTTTGCACTAATTTTTTTTCAGAAGGTAGTCTAGGCAGTGGTGTACCTAGTTATGTGTACATATAACCATGCATAAGGACCTAGGTTTGAGCCCCACCTTGCACCAGCGGAGGGGGGGATGCTTCACAGATGGTGAAGCCGTTTTATGGGCCTCTCTTTCTTACCCTACCCCTCTCAATTTTTCTCTGTCCTATCTAATAAAAACAGGAAGGAAGGAAGGAAGGAAGGAAGGAAGGAAGGAAGGAAGGAAGGAAGGAAGGTTGGAAGGAAGGGAAGAAAGAAGGAAGATGGGAGGGAGGGACAAAAAGGCCACCAGGAGCAGTAGAGTCACAGTGCCAATAGTAAGCCCCCAAACGATGACCCTGATAGCAATAAAAAAAATAAAAACAGGGGTCAGGTGGTAGCGCAGGGGGCTAAGTGCATATGGTGCAAGGTGCAAAGACAGGTGTAAGGAACCTGGTTTGAGCCCCCTGCTCCCTACCTGCAGGGGAGTCACTTCACAAGTGGTAAAACAGGTCTGCTGGTGTTTATCTTTCTCTCCCTGTCTTCCCCTCCTTTCTTGATTTCTCTCTATTCTATCCAGCAACAACAACAATAACAACAAGGGCAACAAGAGCAAAAAAAAAAATGGGGAAAAAATAGCCTCCAGGAGCACTGGATTATTATAGGCAACCTGGTTTGAGCCCCAGCAATAACCCTAGAGGCAAAAATAAATAGAAAAAAAATTTTTTTTTCCCCGAAGGGCTGGCTGGGAGATAGCTCACCTGGCAGAGCATAGTTTTACCTCTTGTCACCACATAGGGGTATTATGTGAAGGGATTGCAGTAATACTGTGATTACTCTCTCTCCTTCTCTCTTCCTTCCTGGAATTTGGAGAATCAGCTTCTGATGCAGAATTGTAGGTTCATCAATTAGATGAATCTGAATGCACACAAGCTAGCAGTGTATTCCACTTCTCTGTATTACATAATAGTGTTGGACCACAGATGGATCAGCAGGAAGAGGGTGCGGCATCCTGGTCCTCTAGAGGTGCTCCAGTAATGTAAAGTCTTGCTAATCTCACTGCAAGATGTGCATGGTATGTCTGCCCCTCCAGACTTCTCTAACTGCTAGTGGCATGATGAAATAGTTCTTTCTATCTGGGGTTCACTATGGAAACCCTGGATCCCAGCATAGGGCACCAACTCTGTGCAAAAAAAAAAAAATACATAGAAGAGGAAAAATCAATTCAGCTTCTCTAGATTACTGACTCACTCTCTCATTTCTAAAGTACTAGAACTAGACTGTATTTTGTGTATTATTCTCCCCAGGGTGGGCTTTTCTGACCATTCTCACTATGAGGCTTGGTGTCTTTCCTTACCTTCACGTCTCTGTCACTATTACCCTGTCATATTTTCTTCTTAAATGTCCTAGAATCTGAAACCACCTCATGGTACTCTGTTGCTTTATGCATGTCTGAGGCCCTGAAGTTCATTCCCCAGCACTACATTAAAAGAACCATCTCGTTTATTTGTGTACTTATTAACTTACTGTCTGGTTCCCCACTACAAGGCAAACTGCACAGGAGAGAAAACTTTCTTCTTTGATCATCAGCATTTCCTGGAAGATCTGTTTTCAATGTCTACTGCAGAAACCAATGAGTGAATAAGTAATGTTTTAATTGTCTATTCTCATATCTCAAAGCAAAGTGTTCATTAGCCATGACTTAGCTGACTTGTTAACTATCAAACAAGTGGTAACAGATATTTGGACATAGAAGTTGGGAGAAGCGTTTGCTCAAACTACCCTTCCTATCTTACCTAGGATTATTTGAATCAAATGATAGCATTTACTTATTTTATATAGCATTTACAAATTGGTTGTTGTGCTTGACATTTGAAACAGAGAGAACCATATAAACATTTTGAGTAATTGGATACAGGAAAAAATAGTAAGGATATATTTAAAAAGGAGACTGATTTTTGTGTAGCAATCATTTTGTTCCCCCCGTGTTAAAACAAAAGCAAGCTGAGAGAGCCACCATGTGCCTAGCACTGAGAAGAGACCCAGGTCTCTAAGTGATGAGTACTAAATTCTGTTAAAAGATTAGTCATTTCTAATTCTCCTCCAAGAGGTACAGTCATTAAGAATACTGGTTAGTAAGAGCTCTGTTTTATCAGGTAAGTTATCTGATGTGACTTGGCAAAGCCAAATTTGAGGGGAATTATTCATCTAGGCACAGGGAAAAAAATAACCAAGCTCATGTCTAACTTTAAGGAAAAATTTGGATCAGTAATAGCAGGTCAAGTCAAAGACTAACCTGGGAAAAAATATTTCTAGAAAGAGATAAAAATGTAGCCAGAATGTAGCATCTTCTTCAGTAATAGCCTAGAGATATTCAAGCATTGTGTGTTGAGTAATGGTCAGTTGTACATTGCAAAAGTGGTCACTAGTGCTTCAAAGACAAACCATGCTGTTGGTAGTTCTTCCATAGAGACAGAGGTTTGTGAGATGTTCATAAGTTGGAGAGGCAGCTCACTTCCAAAATGACTTTGGAAGGAGAAGAAGCAACAACCTACCCCTCAACCTCAGTGTCACCCTCAATTTATGAGACCCAAATTCCAAAATAGCCAAGTCACTTTGGAAAACAGTACTTTGAAGAAAGTTGAAACTTTTCTTTTTTGTACTATGAGTACTCCCAAAGCTGTTAACAGCTGTTTAGTACTAATTTTATAATAAATATGGACATTTAACTGGTTATTTCAATTTCAAAAGACATTTTCCAAGGATTGAATACAGCCTGTATGGTGTCTCCCCTACACACCACACACATACACACACACACACACACACACACACACACACACCTACACACAGAGCCATTTTCCACTAGTTGCTCACATTAGTCTGGAAACAAAGTACACTCATTTAAGTAGTTTTTTAGTAACACTGTCTTTTATAATTTTTGTCTGTCTAAATAATTTCATTATCATCATTGCTTTGCTCTGAAATGTATGCAGTTTCATAGAAACAGAGGAAAAGAAACTAGGGAAGAGATAGACTCATGTCTCTGATGTCAAGAAGAAATACTGTCTACTCAGAGTTGTCTCTATAATAAGGTTATAATATTTAAACTATTAGAAATATGTAGGCATCCTTTGCAGTGTCTTAAAACATTTGTGCTATTACTGAGCAAAGAAAGGTACATTAATACACTAGTTTTTTGTTCTAAGTATCTGCCAATTCAGTAAATGAACTCATTCATCCTCCAGTTTTGAGTCCTTTGTGAGCATATAGGCTATCATATGAGTGCTCCCTGTTAATTTTTTTTCAATAATGGGCAACAAATCAGGGCAAATGTAGGTGTCAAGGATCATTCCCCTACACGTGTGTAATCAGTTTAGACAAATGTATGAGAAGCATATCTCTTTTTTCCACATGGGAGGACCACCACTAGGTTGTCCTTCTTTCCAGCTGTAAGGGTTCATGAACTGCTTGCTTTGCAGGCTCAGCCTGACATCTCCATTTCCAGGCCAGCTAGTAGTCACTGATGATAAGCTTAATGAGAGGGAGAGATGGGGTGCAGAGGAAGGATGCCAGGATAGGCAAGGAAAACACAGTGCTCAGGTTGAGAGAAGCAAAGGAAATAATGAGCTTTAATGCCTTTGACACTGAAGCGCCTGCAAAGGCAGAGGGCAGGGCAGCTGACAGCCCCTTTCCTAGAGTTAGGACATGCCACTCCCTAGCCCCTGAATCTGAGCACCTTCTAGCTACACAGTCAGTGCAGGAGTAGGATGGGTGCCTCCAGGATTCAGTAGAGGAGTAAGTCTACATACCCCACAAGTCTACTGGAGAGGATTTCATTCTGAAGCAATCAGAACCCTCTCTGGATATATATGAGAGATCTATTCATTTACAACTTGAGTCAGTATGCTTTAAGCATGGCTACATCTTGAAGAAGTGGAAAACTATAGGTACAGATGGAATTATAGTTATAAAGATGAGTTATCGATACTAATCTATTACTTATATATCTACCTACACACCTACCAATCTACCTATCCTTCCAGCTCCCTGTATCCTTCATTCTTTTTTCTCTTCATCCCTCCCTCCCTCTCTCTCCACTTGTTTTCTATCTATCTTTCCATCCATTTATCCACCATCTAGCCCCCCCCTTTTGTTTCCACAGTAAATGACTCAGGTGTGGCTCACACCAGCTCATTCAGATGACCCTGCTGAAGCCGGGTCCTTCTTTTAATCCTTTTCATGCTGCTCTCCTTCACATAAAGCACTGGATCTTTAAAAACAAGAGCATTTTTCAGAGCTTTGCTTTTCTGCCTGTTCAGTGAGTGGTGGTGAAAGGGCTGGCATGACAGCCCCTGAGGCTGAGTTCTGTTGATTAGGGGATGGGTTCTGAGCAAGCAGCTGTACTTGCATGCCCCCCTCGGTGACCCTTGCCAATATCCCTCACCCATGACCTGGAGGGATTGTCTCTTGGGAAAGCAAGGTCAGACTCTGTGTCCATCAGGCTGCGCTTCTACTAGCTGTGTGACGGAGCATTTTCTGATGTTGACATCCATGCACTGGAAGCCGGGTAGAGGCTAGTTTCTCCTTTCACACTGAGCTGTCATCTGAAAGGGCCTGCTGCTTATCCTGGGTTCACAGTCCTTCAAGGCTTGGCTGACATTCTCTGGCTGCCACATCTGCTGCCATATTCAGTGAACTTGGGGCACTTTCATTCAAGTTAAAAGTCGAGAGTGTAAGATTTTTCTTAACTAAGAATATAGGCATAAGAGTAATTTCTTTTTAGTCCCCATGTATAATTTTCCCAATGAGTATTCCTATATAACATGAATTCCACTCCTTGCTCCTTGCACTCCTTTTGATGTCAACATCAAATGTAAATTTAACAGACTGGAATGCTTTAAATGATTTGATGGGCAGGCACAATGACTGTTTATAGAGGCAACAACACCTGGCGCAAAGTGCAAGGATCAGCCAGTGTAAGGATCCTGGTTTGAGCCCTTGGCTCCCCACCTGCAGGGGAGTCACTTCACTTGCGGTGAAGCAGGTCTGCAGGTGTCTGTCTTTCTCTCCCCGTCTTCCCCTCCTGTCTCCATTTCTTTCTGTCCTATCTAGCAACGATGACATCAGTAACAATAACTAAAGCAACAATAAAAAGTCAACAAGGGCAACAAAAGGGAAAATAAAATAAAATTTAAAAAAAATTAAAAATTAAAAAAAATCTTTCTGAATATGCTGTTCAACTAGGCTGGCCTCAGAGCTTTGATCGTGTGGGTTTCTACACTGGAAGTATGTTCAAACCACTCCTACACTCCAAGATGAAGAAAACCATGGGATATGTAGATATCTTTGACAGTGGAAGTTTAAATGCGAATCATCTGAATTGCTAGATATTTTGTAAAAAAATCATTTTATGATGCAATTTCATATTATGTATCTACCTATATCTATATGTATTCATATGTGCATATATAATATTTCTGCTTTCTATATTGATTGATCTACTCATATTTATAAAAGTACTAGAGTCCTGAAAATTCATGAAGTCAAAATAGTAACATATTTGGAAATACCACAATACCCACAATATGTCCATATAACTTATTTAGTCTATCTACATGGCAAATCATTAAAATTCTTGTTTCTATTTTTCTTTGATTGCAGAATAACCACATGTGGGTATTTAGTAAGTGTAACAGATAGGTTTATTGGTCAGATATGTAGAAATAAATATATATCCATAGACTAAGTGCTAGGTCCAGTTTTGCTAGCTAAGAAATTAAATGTAATAGATTTCCCCCCTTGGGTCTATAAAGTTCTTCCCTATCTCCTGAGACCAAATCATCTGTGATGCCCTCTGTGTGGCTGTCAAAGATATAGATATTATGGACATTCTTACCCAAACAGACCAAGATCATCTTGCTCCAGCTTCCCTACAATAGGATGGGTCACTTTGCAGTAGGTAGGTTCTAGACTTTTGGCCCCATGTGAAGTCTGGGAGGTAAGTCCAGAGAATAATTACTGACTTTCTCTTAAGCCATTTTTCACACCTACTGACCAGCCCCAATTCAACCATGATCTCTTTCATCCACTGTTCATATTTCCACAAGACAATTTCCCCTTACTACTTGCCAACTATCCACTAAATATGAACCTGCATCATGTCTAAAGACTTTACAAGGACAGCCTTTTAAGTACAATAGAGCTTGTTAGAGGGATAGAGATAAGGGGTGAAAGTCTTGGCTTCTGTGCACAATCCTCCCATCTGCTACACTCGGGGAACAAACATTCTACATGATGTGAATCAGTTAATTTGAATTATTTATTACAATATTTCTGCTTTAAATTGAAGCTTACTAATAGACTTTTCACATACACTTTAGATTTTCTTTTTAAGAAGATGTTACTGTGATTACTACTGTTTTGAAGACTGAAAAGACACTAGAGTAGACACAATGACTGGCTTTTCCAAGATCATGTTGACAGTTAGCAGTTGAGTTTAAACTGAAGCCACAAAACAAGAATCCACATTTTTTAATTTCTTTATTGGGAAATTATTGTTTTATTCAACAGTAAATACAACATGCATAACATTTCCCAGTTTTCCATATAATAATACAACCTCCACTAGGTCCCTCTGTCATCCTTCTTGGATCTGTATCCCCCCCACCCCCCTGCCACCCTAGAGTCTTTTATTTTGGTGCAATATGACAATTACAGTTGAGGTTCTACTTATGTTTTCTGTTCTTGTTTTTCAATTTCTTCCTGAGAGTGAGATCATCCCATATCTATCCTTCTGTTTCTGACTTATTTCACTTAACATGAATTTTTCAAGGTCTATCCAAGATCGGCTGAAGTGAAGTCACCATTTTTATAGCTGAGTAGTACTCCATTGTGTAGATATACCACCACTTGCTCAGCCACTCATCTGTTGCTGGACACCTGGGTTGCTTCCAGGCTTTGGCTATTACAAATTGTGCTTCTAAGAACATAAGTGCACACAGACCTTTTTGGATGGGTGTGCCAAGTTCCTTAGGGTATATCCCCAGGAGAGGAATTGCAGGGTCATAAGGTAGGTCCATTTCTAGCCTTCTGAGAGTTCTCCAGACTGTTCTCCACAGAGGTTGGACCAATTTACATTCCCACCAGCAGTGCAGGAGGAAGAACCCACATTTTTATTAGGACTTTGGAAAAATAATCTAGTGGCTAAGCAGGTTGGCAATATGTGTACATTAACTTTGGTAAATAGAAGGCATACAAAAATCAAATAGTTCAGAGACATTTTTCTCTTGAGTATAGCAGCAAATTGAAACAATAATTGTATGTGTAGTGCTATGCTATAAGTTAATTATCTCGTTTAATGCTCTCATACTAACTACAAGAACTACTTCTCTTCAATTCATTAATGCAACAGGCCTCAGAGAGATTATGGTGCTCTAGGTCACACAGATAGAGAGATGGTATAATGCGCTGGAACCTACACTTGGCCAAAATCCTATCTTTGTTATATTCTGCTGATAATAGCACAGATGAGTAAAGCTACTATTTAAATACTTTTATCAGTGATTTAATATTGCTTTACAAAATTAAACTCAGCAGCACATGTAGTAATCTGCCTGTTCATTTTATTCTGTTTCAGTATTACTTTTTAGCACTTCTCTACCAATGGTAAGCTGTCCCAAAGTGCGAAAGGGAGCATAAGTCACAAAAAATACAGCAAGAGAATATTCACAGATACTCAAAATTAGGCTATGTATCTACTAGGGATCACTATGTGCTAAATACTTCTGTTTTCTGCCCCCTCCCCCCACCACTTCCTATTTCCCCTGTGCCTCTGAATTTCTCTGTCTCTATCAACAAGGGACAAAAGGGAAACAAAGCCACCAGGAGTGGTCTACTTGGTGTGTAGGCATTAGCAATAAAGCTGATAGTTATTAAAGTTTTCTAGGTATTACTGAGATAGTAAACAAGACAGAGGATCACTCAGTACATATGTCTGTGACGTACAAACCAACATATTCCCCCAGTCTATCATATCAACTATCTGGAGGACATCAAGCACGCCCTTCACTATGTCACGAAGCTGAGCAAATTCTTTAAGTCCACTTACAATAGTAGCAACAAATGCTGGAGAATTTGTGGGGGTAAAGGAACCCTCCTGTGCTGGACTTGGACTGAGTTTGGTTCATTGCACCAAAATAAAGGACTCTAGGGGTAGGAGGGACTTTCAAGCCCTGGTGCATGATGGCGGAGGAAGACCTAAGCTGGGTGTGAGAGTGTTTTGAAGGAAACTGAGAAATCTTACACATGTACCAACAAACTGTATTTACTGTGAAATAATAATCCTCCTAGTAAAAACACTTTATAAAAAAAGGAAAAATTATAGACAGAAAAGGAGAGAGGCAGAAGGAGAGAGTGAAAGAGATCATGACACCAGTTCCTTCACCACACCGGGGGCCAGGCTTGAGCCTGGCTAGAACACATAGCCTCACTCATAGTTCAAGTTAATTACATAGTACTGAGAGCAAATTAATTTTTCATTAAAATTTTGCTGAGTTAAATAAAATATTGCCTCTATTGTATACCTGTAACTTTGCCTGTTATAGTGAGCCCCTGCTTGACACGTGTACTGATTCCCAGACACTACCTCAAAACGTGTTCTGCTTGTGTAGGGACTATACACAGCAATCTGTATTTTAAATTAATCTTTTAGATGCTTTCCTGGCTTTGTGAAGTTTGAGGACCACTGCTTTGGTTCAAATGTTTCTTCACTGAAACGCAAGGACCGGCATAAGGATCCAGGTTCAAGCCCCCTGCTCCCCACCTGCAGGGAGTCGCTTCACCGACGTGAAGCAGGTCTGCAGGTGTCTATCTTTCTCTCCCCGTCTTCCCCTCCTCTCTCCATTTCTCTCTTACTATCCAACAATGACAACATCAATAACAACAACAATAACTACAACAACAATAAAAAACAAGGGCAACAAAAGGGAAATAAATAAATCTTAAAAAAACATTTAAAAAGTGTTTCTTGATGCTTGTGGTGTATCAATGGTTGCCTCCCATATTTAGAACATGTAAAGTAGGGCCCAGTTGGTGGCACAGATGGCTGAGTGCACGTTACAGTGAGCAAGGACCTGGGTTTGAGCCCCCGTCCCCACCTACAGGGGAAAGCTTTGCGAGTGGTGAAGCAGGGCTGCAGCTGTCTCTCTATTACTTTTTATCTCTCTCCTCTATCAACCCCTTCCCTCTAGATTTCTGGCTCTATCAAATAAATAAAGATGACAATTTTTTTAAAAGAAAGAAAATTTAAACATGATGCTTTTGACTATACAGGACTTCCTGCTTTCAAAGAGAGAAGAACCAATGGGAGTCTGCAACATTTTGCATCATCTAGTCCCTCTAAAGACCTGGGTATGGTGCTCTTTATGGGTCAGGGTGGCAAACATGGTCCATAGTTCCTCTTCATCCAGTCTTAAGGGAGGAGGTCCTGTCATGCTGAGCTAATATAAATGTCAGTATACAACTTTTGCCTGTGAAATCTGAGTTCCTTGTAATGCAGTTTATTTTCCTCCTTCCAGCTCTGTGGATGCTATCAGCTGACAAACATTTCCTATGCCAAAATAAAGGCAATCTCAGCCCTTCTCCAGAAAGAGAGAGAGAGAGAGAGAGAGAGAGAGAGGAGGGGGAGAGAGAGGGAGAAGGAGAGAAGGTGTGTGTAGGTGCATGCAAACATGCTCTTTGAACACATATCACATCTTCTTTACAGCTGCAATGAGCTGGTCTCCATGGGTATCCCAAACCAAGCTGGAAGCCCTGGAGCTGACTCCAGGAGGCAACTCACTAGTTCCTAATGACCACTGGAGTATGGAGTTCTATAGATATCCAGTGGAGGAATTAATGATGAGGAACATGAAGTCCCTCTAGGAATAGGCTGAAGGCTTAACACCTCCCAGGTGAATACTGGGCCATTAGAGTGAGGAGGAAGAGGCTCTGTGCAACACACAGCAGGAGCTGCTCCCCATAACAATCCTGTAACAATAGCCCACCAGGTACACCTGATTAAGCCAACAGGGCTCAGGGGGATGCCCAGTCAACCCTGGGTTATCTTTCACTGGAAGTGAACCATCTTTCTGAGCAGACCAACCTTTAGCTGATTTCTCTTTTCATTTGTCACTTGTTTAGTCTCTTCTCTACATCTTTAACCTTATCTTGGTGGCTTCCTGGAGAATATAAATGCCCATGCTAGTCTCCTCAGTGAATTACAGTAACTCTCCAGACACTCTTTCCAGGACTCAGGGTGCACACTTCACTTGACCTGTCAGATGCCCATCTAAATATTTTCAATCAATGGCAAGGGGAGGGATTCAAGAGAGCCATCATCTGAATCTGCTACACTGCTCTTTTTTTCTCACACAGCTGCTCTTTATCCAAACCGAAGGTTGACCCATCCTGTGGGGAGTGAGGGCAATTCTCCAGGTCTTTCCTGCTGCTCCAGTCAAGCTATGAATGTGCTTTATGATGCTGGGTCACTCACCATGTCATTTTAAAGTGTGTTGCTATTCTGTATCTTCTTCCCACTGATAGATACAAGGAAGGGAGGGGAAAATGGAAAACCAGGCCATCTTACAATGTATGTATCCCATCAGGGCTATTAACTGAAATCTGCCAGATTTAATATATTTTGATTTAGAGTCTTGGTTTTGTTTGTTAGGAGAAGAGTTATGTATATCAGAGCACTGCTCAGTCATATGTGGTATTGGGGATCAAACCTCAACTTCAGACTTGCCACTTCCTCTGCTATCTGAGCTGATTCTTCTTAGTAAAAATACCAGAAATAAATTGTATTATCTTTACTTGTTGGAGAGAGACAGCCAGAAATTGAGAGGGAAGGGGGTGACAGAGAAGGACACATGCAACACTACTTCACCATTCATAAAGCTCATCTCTTCCCACTCCCTGCAGATGGAAACTTGGGGCTTGAAGTGGGTCCTTGCACACTGTAACATGTGCGTTCAACCAAGTGTGCCCTCACCTGGCCCCGAAATAATGTCTTCTATAAAATGTTTCCTGGGCTAGCAAAATAGCTCAGTTGATTACTGCCCTGCTATTCCCATGTGATCCGGGTTCAAACCCAGCTCCCACAGAACTGAAGGAAGAAGCTTTGGTGCTATGATCTCTTTTACTGTCTCTCTGTCTCTGTCAGTCACACACACACACACACACACACACACACACACACACACACACACTAGCCACCCTAGGATGTTATAACTTAAACTGACCACATATGGTTATTAAATCACATCCTTGAAATCTTGTGATTTTGCAGAACTCTGTGAAATCTCTAGTTAAAAGGGGGGGGGCATGCATGCAAAGGTAAAAATAAATAAATAAAAGCCTCCCTTCTTCTTCTAGCATTTGCCCTTCTTCCGTAGGCAGTTAACAGCGTCAGGTTGAGCCTGATGTAAAGTTTCGAGACCTCCTTTGAATCTGGAGAGGTGGCAGTTGTTGACTATGTGGGTCATAGTCTGTCTGGAGCCGCAGGGGCAGTTTGGGTCGTCTCTGGCTCCCCAGCGGTGGAACATAGCGGCGTACCGGCCATGGCCTGTTCCATAGCGATTGAGGAGGGCCCAATCATAAAGTGCTAGGTCAAAGCTGGGTTGATGCTTGCAGGGGTCTGTGATGAGGCCTCCCTAGTGCCCCAGGTTAGCTCACTTGGTAAAGCACTTACATTACCATGGGCGGTGATGTGGTATGGGATCAATCCTAGCACCACACAGAAGCACCACACACAGCACCAAGAGAAGATCCATGAATAGCAGGGAAAATTTGGCAGTATTTCTCAGCGCTTCTCAAAAAACCCAACAAGACAAAAGGAGGAAGAGGAGGAGAAGTAAAAACTCTCTCTGTCACCTTGGTAGGAAGCAGTATGGTTAAGCTAATAAGTGTTTGGGTTCAAAGTAAGAATAAGTGTGCCAGAAACATAGTAGTTATAAGTATCTTGTGAAGCAGAAGTAGCACTGTGTAGGAGAATTGTCAAAGAATTAAACATACAGGAATGGATACTCACTCACTCACTCACTCACTCACTCACTCACTCACTCATACTTTGCCTGCAGTTAAGTCTCTAGCATCCCTTCTGCCAGAATAACCTAAATTCCTTTAGTACCTCCCTCAAATCCATTCCTATTGATTGAAAGGTGATGGAACTTGAGTGGACGTGTGTGCTACGTGTCATGTTGCTGACTTACATCAAACAGCAGAAAAGCAGGTAGAACAGAAAGGTCTGTCATCCTGACCAGAGACATCTCACAACCCCCAAAATACTGGGAAAGGACACTGCCTCACAGTCCAACACAGTGGTGCTTAAAATCGCAGTGCTTTCCCACGGACAAATCTGGACAGGTGGAGAACTCTAGTAACTTGGTGTTGAATTGATGGGGGAGAGACCCTCAAGAGGTGAGGTCAGAGGTTGCAGGTGATGTATGCCAGGTCTTTCAATGCTACAGGTGGGAGGGCACTTCCAGCCCCATCTCCCATGGTCCTAAGGTTCAGCCCTAAGTTTTGACGGCTCCTCTTGCTTACTCACCAGCTTCCAGAGCTGCTCGAAATCTACCAATTATTTCCTTCAAGTGCCAGTAGTACACCAGACACCCCGAGCTCTAACCTTTCCTCAAGTTGATTCTGTTAAACCATTACTTGAAACCGAAGTCCTGGTTGTCAGTGGTGACTTCAGTCCCTAATAACTACTTTAGAAGTTGAGAGAATGTCTCAGCACTTACTGTGGTGGCCCAGGGATCTGGGAATATGTTTACAGGTCATTCTGAGCCATCCATCTGATCTGTGGCAAGATCAGTCAATCTCTTTGCTGAGTGCTTCCCACTCCTCTCACTGCCAGGTCCTTTATTAGTTCTCACAGGGCCATACTGAAAGATGATCTTAGACAGACGTATCGACCACTTAGCTTGTGAAGACTTTGAGCTCAGGGCATCCCTGTATGCTTGGATCCTGAATTCTGTCACTTGCCTGCAGGATTTTTTTTTCTCATGTGTGTGTGTGTCTGTGCATGTGCACGTGATTTCTTCCTGTTCTCCTTGGGCTCTTGTTTTAAAAGCCTTTTAGCTAGTCCTGCATGGATGACAAGGCAAATCAGAAACAGACCCAGCTGAGAGCCTACAGGAATGCCAGAGTCAGTCTGAGTTAACCAAGGCTTCTGCTTTTACTGGGAATGTGATTCCAGAGAAATATCACCCCATTATTTTATGCTCATTGACTTCAACAAAATATATTTTATTCATTAATTTATAGATGGTGAGAGACAAAGAGAGGCAGAGAGCAGAGATACCTATAGCACTATACCACCACTCCAGAAGCTTCCCCTCTGCAGGTGGGGATCAGAGGCTTTAACTCAGGTCCTCACACAGCAATGTGTAAGTTCCAATCCATACCCAGTCCAAGTTTTACCTTACTGTCCTTTTTTTTTTTTAGGAAATAAAAAAGAGTGTTACCTTACTATTTAAATCAGACATGAGATGGGATGGATGAGGGAGGGAGGGAGAGAGGGACCAGAGTACCATTCTGGTATATACTGCACCAGGGATAGAACAGGGAGTCACAGACATGCAAGTCCTGTGTTCTGCCAGCTGAATTCTTTCTCCAACCACAAGATTAACATTTACTGATTATCACTTCGTAATCATTACATGCTTAGCAGACATGCCCACAGAGGCTATCACCTGTAAACTCTATCACCTGCCAATTTTGCAGGTAAAGTGACAGAGAGGAACAAATGACAAAGGAGAATGTGCACTGAGGTACTTCCCCCAATCATGACTCGATTTACAATCCCAGTCAAAAGCAACCATCAGTACTCTCTGAAGAGAGATCCTGTCACAATAATCTTATTAAATGCTTACCGAAAAACATTCTGCAACTCAGAGAAACACATTTCTTGAGTGTCTACAAGTACTTTCCTCCCACCCAATGCCAGTGCTGAGATAATATATTGGAATCCCAGGATGAATTTTTAATGTGATCTGCCTGCCTGCCAAGAAAGTAAGTGGATGAGAGAAGCAGACAGAGGCCACGAGTATTGATGAAGAACGGTGCCCTCATGTCTGCCTCATTTCCTCTTTCTGTCTTCTCACCTTCTTGAAAAGTCTCCATATAACACTGCCTTTGATGGATTTTTTTTGGTATCTATGGGTGATTGTACTTAGGGCAAAGTCCTCTTCCTTTTAATGGAAAAGTAATGATGTTGGAGCAATATTTGACTCCATCCCCAGGCAGGTCATTGTGCTCTGGCTTTTCTAATTCCCTCTACAGTTTCTGTGGAATCTAAATTTTCCCTACTCTATGTCCTCCACCACTGGACTGCTGTTCAACAGCTGCTCCCCCCAAGAACTCCACTTTCAGAGGGAGTAAAATTATTTCTCTTCCATGACTGCAGTGCTGAAAGGAACCTGATGAATGGCAGGTGGGGGAGTGCTCCTTTGATTTGGGTCAAGGGACAGTTGGCAGTGAGTGTGTGGGTCACTTGAGTTTCTTGCCTGGAACAAAGTACACAAACGTCCTTTTCAAGAAAATGAAGCTTTATATTGGATGGGATGATTGACTGGCCACCCGCTGGTATGGGTCAAGGCAGGCACTGACCTGTGCTGGCAGGCTTGGCAGAAATGTCTTTGAAGGGGAATTCTGGGGGCCCTTGTACAGAGAGCCCTCCCCCAAATAACTGGGGTCCCAAGCTCAGTTTTAGTCTGACTGACCTCCAATGGGTATAGTCTTGGACTCCTGTCTCCTCCCTAGCGTCTCCCTCTCCCATTTGATCTATCTTTTTCTCAGCAGAGGTACCCAAAGCAGAGAGGGCTACTTCCCAGCCCATGAGCAGTACTATTGTCCCTGTGTGGCACCAATGGCAGCACTCTGAACACACTCCCCAGGCCTCCCTATGGAGCTGCCTCATTCCAGAGGATGCTACGTAAGATGTGTTTCCTCCCCACACTGCCCATTTTATCTTTTCAACAATCCTTTTCCTAGGTTTCCAGATTTGCTAAGAGGTGACGTTTGATCTCTGCACATGTCCTCTTAACTAACCAAAATAAAAATTAACAAACAACAGGTTCTGAGCTTAACTGCCTGAGTACTAGGTCAAAAGATCTGTGATAGAAACTCTTGGATTTAAAACTCGATGATTAATTCATTACCTAGCTCTGAAGGCAAATAACATGCCTGGAGTGAAGAAATAATGAGAAAAAAACTTCAGCAGTAAGACATGCAAAAAGCCAACAAAACATAATGATTTCATTTTACATAGGGGAAAATCCAGCTATAGTATTTTAAAGTGTGATATATTTATGGGTGATTTTTGTTTTCAGCACAGGACAGCCATGGCTAGGAGACAGATATTTGTATAATAATTGCAACTGTTTTTGTACTCTGCAAATTTAGCTTCTGAGTCTGAACAAAACAAGAAAAAGGTAAGAAAATATTACAACAAAGTTCCTTTTGGCAGAAGTAGGAAACAAGGTAGACAATGGAACAATTATTATTTAATATGAACACATTGTCAGCTATTTTTTTCTAAAATTACCAGTTCCTGACTCTAAAAGGAAAAAACAATAAACTTCAAATGTACAGATAGCTAACGATATCTCAAGCTGTATATCTCAGTAGTCAATGAAACTAAGTTCATGAACTTATCTTAAATCTAGATAAAACACTTGGGCTTGTGGCAGAAGTCAAGAAAACCAGCATCATCCTTACAAGCTGTTAGAACATAGCCCTGGAGGTGGTGCAGTGGATAAGGCCCGAGACTCTCAAGCACAATCTTTTAGAAAAATTCTGACATCATGTTTACTTCAAATTGGTGATAGCAAGAGAACAAACATCAATCTAGTAATTCATTCTTTCTTTATTATTATTATTATTTTCCTCCAGAGTTATTGCTGGGGGTCAGTGCCTGCACTATGAATTCACTGCTCCTGGATGTCATTTTTTCCCATTTTGTTGCTCTTGTTGTTGTTATTGTTGCCATTGATGTCATTGGATAGGACAGGGAGAAACTGAGAAAGGAGGGGAAGACAGAGATGGAGAGAGAAAGACACCTGCAGTCCTGCTTTACCACCTGTGACGTGATCCCTTGCCAGGTGGGGAGCCAGAGGCTCGAACTGGGATCCCTACACCAGTCCTTGTGCTTTACGCCACCTGAGCTTAACCTGCTTTGCTACCACCTGACCCCTCACTCTTTTTATTTTTTAAAAAAATGTTTATCATTTGATAGGAAAGAGAAATTGAGAAAGAAAGAGGAGGAAGAGAGACACTTGCAAGCATGGTTTCACTGCTCATGAAGACAACTTCTGAAGATGAGGACTGGGAGCTTGCACCTTGCTCCTTGCGCATGAGAAAGTGTGAGCTCTCCTGCAGGTGCCACCACCCAACTCCTCCTCTATCCACTCTTTGTAAGCCGAGACTCCCAGATAGAGAGTGTATGCTCTCCCCGCCTACAGGGGAAAGCTTCAGGAGCGGAAAAGCAGGGCTGCAGGTGTCTGTCTCTTTCCCTCTCTATTTCCCCCTCCCCTCTCAATTTCTCTATGTCCACTAATACATAAATTAAACAAAAAAGAAGTATTGCTGTAGGGCAGGTGATGGCACATCTGGTTGAGCACATGTGTTCAAGCCACTGGTCCCACCTGCAGGGGAAAAACTTCTTAAGCAGTGAAATTGCTGCAGGTGTCTTCTTGCTCCCTCCCTCTCTATCTCCCCTCCGCCTCCTCAATGTCTCTCCATCTCTATCCAATAACTAAATAAATATAAAAAAGAAGTGTGTGCTCTGGGAGGGATAGGTAAACAGCATTATCCACTTCCAAGTGTGGAGTTGTCTTTTACATGAACTCGAGGTCTGAGTGGAAGCAATGCCAGGTACACAGTCTGTACTCCCACCTCCACCTAGTTTTGTCTGTAGTACCACTTTGGTACTGCTAAGGCTGGTTTTCAAGTATGAAGGTTTTCTTTCCTGCTGGTGTTAATCAGCTGCTGCTTTCTGGAGGAGCTCAGTTTCCATGTTATAAGATATTGTAAGATATTGGCTCTGTCACACACATAGAAGGAGGCACTGGGGAAGCCTGTTGCTACAGGAAGCAGCACAGAGCAGAGAAGGGGCCTTTCTGTAGGACAAGTGTTTCTTATGATGTCCAGCTTGCGCAGGCAGCTTGCGCAGGCAGGAGACAGAAGAAGCAGACTTTCCCTAAAGAGAATAGACTGGTACCCCTCCTGAAAATATCCACAACACAGGACTTCGCTCAGTAGGCAAATCATATCCCTGGAGAAAAGATACCAAGCCAACTCTCCACCCCATTGTATCTCCTCTCTGCACAAGCCATATCCAGCTGCCTACATCTCCCCCGAAGTGGGAAATCCTTTTCAGATTGGGCCCACCTACATGCATTGCTCACAGGTGCTCTTCACTGTCTGAGAATCCTTCACCTACAGCTTGGGATGCTGCTTTCAAGGGGACTCTTCCTAGCAACCATCAAAGTGGAAGGGCAGCCAGCAAAAGGCAGGAGAACTGGATGCAGAACACTGATAGCTCAGTGGGGAGGCACCAACACTGGCATTCTGGATGTTACAAAATGACCTTATCCAGCTCTCCCACCCCCCCCACTCTCCCACCCCCAGTTGGCAAAGGGTCACTGTTCAGAGCTCTGGGAATCCACACTTAATCCTGCTCCAGCACAGTAGCCAGCATCAATCAGCTCAGTGACTGTCTTGTACATTTATTGGTTGTAAATGTATTTACAGTTAAAAGCAGATGGAGGCATCTACTGGTATAATATAGAACACTGATTTGAAAAGATATATTCACTCCTGTGTTCACAGCAGCATTATTTTCACAACAGCCAAAAGATGGGAACACCCCAGTGATGAACAAGGGGGTAAAGAAGATGGTCTGTCTACACAATGAATTGTATTTCCCTACAAGCAAAGATGAGGTCTTTCCGTCTGTGAAACAATGTAGACAAAACTGAAAGGGATGATGTGAAGTGCAATAAGTCACAAGGAGAAAGATGATTATATTCGTTCATGGAAGATAAAGCAAAACGACAGACAAAACAAAACCCTAAATATCCCTAGGCTTGGACTGCAGACCTGAAATGACCCAGAGGTGAAGCACAGAGAGAGGCCCGAGGTGGAGGGGTCTAATGGCCTGTGTGCTAGTAGACGTGGGTACTCTGTGCAGGGGGCACAGAGTAGCAGATGCTGAATCTGCACCTCGAAAACACCTCCAGTGTAGGACTGAGCTCTCTTGGATAATACAGGTTTTCTCTATGTGCAACCAAGATCTGACTAGCCCCCCACAACGTTGAAGGAAGCTTTGGTGCTGTGTCTCCTCTTTCTCTGTTTGAGTGGATGAGTGGATGAATGGATGAATGTAACACGTAGCGTGGTAATCCAGCATTACTGTACTTAATGTGTAATGCTATAGACTCAGAGCTAATGAAATCACCTGCTGCCTGGAGGAAGAACAGGTTCTGAAGGCTTCTTCCACTTTCTCTGTCCTACCCTGAGAGTCCACAGCAAACCTCTCCTCTCCATGTGTGTTTGACTAGGATATCTTTCACTCCAGAAGTTACTGGCAATTGAACAGCAGTGAGCCAAGCCATTATGGAGATTTGAAGCTGCTGGATCATTAGAAGCTCAAATTGATTACATCTGAGCTTGGGAATTTTGGAAAGAGAGAAGTTGGCACTTGAACATGACTAGAAAAGTTTTGTATCTGTTAGGGTTTGCTTTAGGACTCATTCATTTGGAGTAGAAAGGTTTTCCTCATTATTAATGGGCTACATATCTGTAATCACTGTATCTAAAATATCACATAGTTCTGTTACTCCTTTTTACCTTGAGGTCAGTAAGCAGATATGGAGAAGGATAAAGGTCATTGTATAAAACTCATCGGAAAGGCATTAGTTTTCTTATGTACCAATTCATTTAAATTGACTTCCTTAAAAAAAAACTTCATTTATTTTTATGAGACATAAATACTAGAAGTACATAGCTCTAACATGTGGTTACATCAGAACTGAACCTGCAGCCTCAGGGTTTTCAAACATCCAAGCTGTGTTTTTTGGTTTTTTTTTTTGCCACAGAGCAATAATATATCCCTGCATATTAAGTGCATTTTCATGATAGCAAACCAGTGTTTGTTTTTTTAACTATTGGGCATAAAAGAGTTCTTGCGACCCAGAAGGCTTGCACACTTTGTAGATACAGTGAGCATCATCTGGTCCTTTCCATAACCGTCACATACAGGGTTTAGCTCCCATTTTCTTCCCAGCAGTTGCCATTTTCATCGCCATCAAATTAGAGAGACAGATGTACATTGGCACAAATGCCAGCTCTCTGTTTTGGAATCTAGAGATTCTTGGTTAATTTCTTTCACTGATTATACTTGGAGGACTCAGAAAAGTGACTCTATGCCTAAAAACATTAATCTATGAATTAACAAGGTTGGATTTAGACTATCATCTTGCATTCCCACTAGCTTTAAGGTTTTTCCTGCTCAGATAGTGGCAAATAATTAGCCTTCATAGACTGTTACATAGACATCATCTCACTGAACCTTATTGCTACTCTAACAGGTAGGTAAAATAAAAAAGGATTCCCACTAGCTTAGAGTGTGAAGAGAGAGAAAGAGAACAAACAATTAGGGAATTCATGAATTACCCTCCTGAATTACCCACTCCAATTTCAAAAATTAAATGTGGGTTTATGGAAGCCATTCTTTCTGCTTCCAACACAGGTGTTAGCATCTGAATGTGTTGGCTGAGCTAGGCTTCCTGGTGTGAACTGATAGTTATGGAGCCTCTTGTTAAGCATGTGTATGCCTGTAAACATAAATATGTACATAAACACTGCAGGACTTCGTAGGGGGGTATAGTCAAACAGTAGGATGAGTAGAAAAAAGAAGTGAATTAGTCACTAGCTAAGAGAAAGGAAAGAAAGACATCTCAACTTCAACACCCACCCAATGCGTGCTGCTCATACTATCTTATCTCATCTTCACAGCAGCCCTGTGTAAGATACTTATTAAGTTGCCCATTATACAAACACAGAAGCATCAACTCAGAGAGCTTCACTGCCAAGGCCAAATTATTTTATTTATTTTTAAATTAATTTCAATGAGAAAGAACAAGAGACCAAAGCACCAATCGGTTCTGGCATGTTTCAGTGCCAGGTATCAAGCCTAGAATCTCTGGCAAACAAGTCCTATTCTCTCTCTCTCTCTCTCTCTGAGCTCTTGGTTGTCACCTTCTTCTAGGTTAGAGTAACAGCTAAACCCTGGAGTGTATTGGATTGTCAGAAAAGTATGACACATCTCTGCACAGAAAAAAATGCCATGACTTTTCTGACAACTCAGTATTTAAATTGCTTTCTTGAAAATGATTCATTTGTCCATCCATCCATCCATCCATCCATCCATCCATCCATGCAATCTATCCATCCATTTATTGGACATATTTTTTTGCTGAGCACTTTGCATGTGTTACACAGTGAGTAAAACTTCACACCGTCTTCCAGTGTGTATAATTCAACATCCTGGGGATCTGTAGCTTCTGTGGAAATGTGATATGAGATGTCAAAAGTGTGAAGTAGCATGAGGTCAGTAATATGTGGGTAAATGTTTAACCATAGAATCTCAGTGGTTGGGGGGTCTTGAAGCCCTGACTGGTAGAACTTGACAATGTGTCTAGAGACCCCAGAGATCACTGTTTTACTGACTCCTATGACAGTACAGAGTACAGGCAGTGAGGCAGTCTCTGGATTGACTGGGTAAACTCCAGCCCGCTGCTGAGTGTGGTGGAAAAGAAAAATGATGGATGCTGGGAGACACCATAATGAATATGCAAACACATTCTCATGCCTGGGGCTCTGAAGCCTCAGGTTCAATCCCTTACATCACCATAAACCAGAACTAGTAGTGCTTTGGTAAAAAGAAAATATATAATAGTAATAATAATAGTAAACTAATAAAAAATAAACTGATGGGAAATCCCTTCTGTTTAATACAAGAATACCTGATAAACTCTGGACACAGTAACACTGAAAGCTTATGGTGAACAGAATGATTTTCAAGATATAGTTCTGTTTATCTCTTGAAACCCTTCTAACCTCATGAAAATAAAACATCCTTTCTTCATTCCTTGCTTTTTTCCCCTTCCTTTTTCTTTTCCTCCTTCCTTCCTCCCTCCTTCCATCTCTCTCTCTCTCTCCCTTCCTTCCTTTCTTTCTCTCTCTTTCTCTCATTCTTTCTCCCTTCCTTTCTTTCTTTCTATAGCATGCTCAGCTCTGACTACTGATGGTGCCAGGGCTTGAACCTGGGAACTCTCCTATATAGCATTATCTCCCAGACTACCCCCACCCATATTCCCACATGCCCACTAAAAGTAATTTTTTTTTGAAGATAGGACAACTCAGCCTTACTGAAGCCATAGATGTTATCCAACACCGCATAGCTCAAAGGTGGCAGAATCTACTTTTGCCTGGTAGAGCATTCAACTTTCATGTGTGAGACCCTGGTGTGCCACAGAATGGTGGAAAAATGTTCTAGCTTGTCTACCTGTCTGCCTGCCCATCTATTTCTATACATATGTATGTCTACCTATCTGTCTGCTTGTGCCCATGTATGTGTCTATTGCATTTTTAAAAAAAGACTTTTATTTGACCTCAATGGCTAATAAATAAATAAATAAAACCGTGATTACAAGTACCTCCTTCCTAAGTCTATTTAAAGCCACTTGGTTGGGTCATATGGAAGAGACTAGTGTTCCTTTCCTTTGCTCAGTCTGCCGGTCACTGAAGCCCTGGCACCCGTGCAATTTCTTGCAGGAGAGCAACAGCATCCAAGAGGCTGAACAGTACAGGGAAAGGCCAGCTGGGGGCTCACTGAAGACCTCAGCATCTGGTGCCGTAACTTTCATGTGCCACAGCTGGCATCACCTCTATTCAAGGGGAGATCTTCCTTAAGGGAAAACCAATACCCCACAGTTATTTGAAAATAATGGCACTTAAGTAGCTTGACATAAGAGAGCTCCCATGGTAAAGCTACAGTTACACAGCCAGGTACAGAGTCAGTAGGGGAAATCCAGCATTTTGTGAAATTAGCATTTCCGTGGTCTTTTTAATAAATATATACATTAAGTATTTATATATTACTTATGTAATATACATTAAAGCTATACTACATATTAATATGTACACTATAAATACATGTATATATTTAATTTGTATTTATTTTGGATGGAAACAGAAAAAATTGAGAGGAAAGGGAGAAATAGAAAGGAAGAGGGAAAAAGACACCTGCAGTACTGTTTAACCACATGTGAATCTTCCTCCCTACAACTGAGGACAGGGGGGCTTGAATCTGGGTCCTTGTACATTATAACATGTGTGTTCAACCAGATGTGCCACTCTCTGGCCCACTCCATGGTCTTTTAATTTGTTTTCTAGAATGCCTCCTTAGAGTAGAACACAATGTAAATGAATGTAAGTTGAGGCACTCTGTATCCCAGGTGAGAGAAAGAAGTCCAGCACAGAAAAAGATGTGACTATCAACACTGTGGTCAATCTGTGGAGGAGAGCCAACATTTCTTAGGGGCTCACTTTCTGCTAAACTCTCTGCTTGAAACCATGCAGGAGGAAAAGATGTAAGAACTTTGCTTCGCCTTCAAACAGATCTAGAGAGCTCAGTGCACTGGCTTCCCTAAGGCCTAGGCGGCTATGCAAATAAGAACTCCTGTTCTGAAGGATGTGGAACCAGAGCTCTGCTGTTCATCACTATAAGATACTAGGAGGTCACTTCACATTATCTGAACACCAGCTTCTCTTCTGCTGTCTCTGCTCTGAAGCTACTTGATAGCTGCCTGCCACACAGTAGCAATTTCATTGACATTCTTGCTTTTCTTTCCACTTAAGGAATGTTGGTGTAGCTAGTACTGATGGGGCTTAATCAAACTGAAAGTAAGGATTAAAATACATACATATATATATATATATATATATTGGCCTAGGAAGTTGTTTCATTCAAGCTGCTTTCTTTTGCTTTGATCTGGACCTTGGGATTTACACAAACTATCAAAGTTACATGTGCTGAGGATGGGTTAATAGAGAAACCTGGGATCCAGGGTCCTTCACTACCCACATTTAAAAATATACAGAAGAGGACCTGGCAGTAGTGCAGCAGGTTAAGTGCACATGCACAAAGTGCAAGGACCAGCATAAGGAACCCTGTTCGAGTTCCTGGCTCCCAACCAGCGGGGTGGGTGGGGGTGTGGTGGGGGGTGGTGCTTCACAAGAGGTGAAGCAGGTCTGCAGGTGTCTTTTCCTTCCTGTCTTCCCCTCCTCTCTCCATTTCTCTCTGTCCTATCCAACAACAATGACACCAATAACAACACCAGCAACGATACAACAAGAACAACAAAAGGGGAAAAAATAGCCTCTAGGAGCAGTGGATTCATAGTGCAGGCACCGAGCCCCAGCAATAATCCTGGAGGCAAATAAATAAATAAATAAATAAGTAAAATATACAGGAAAGCTATGGTATACTGAGTTGAGGTAAAGCAGAATAATTCCTTCTGAAAAATAAACTGAATGCTAGCTTCCTTATAATCTTTCACTTTTCTATGAAAAACTTGTGTTCTAATTTTTCCAAGTAATTTTCTCTATGTTAATCCAAATAACTCTCACAACATCTTTTTTGAGTAGGAAGGGATGATAGACATTAATTTCCTATTTTGTAGGTACTATAATGGAGTTCAGGCAAAGCATGGGCTTATACAGTTTGTCTAGATGTTGATTCTATAGTGTCATTTGCTTCATGATGAACTTTGCATATTTCTTGTGGGAACATATATCTACATACTGTTCTCACTAGTCTTTATATGGCATTTAGCATACATCGGCAAGCATATTAGCATCTCAAATGTGTATTTTTTCACTCAGATTACCACGACAGCATATTAAACACAATCCAATTGTATATTTAGAAATGAATCTGAGAACTGGGAGTTGGCATACCTGATTGAACATACACATTGTCAAATACAAAGATTTGGATACAAGCTCTGAGTCCCCACCTGCATAGGGGAAACTTCACAAGCTTTGAAGAAGAACTGCAGGTGTTTCTCTCTCTACCTCCCTCTGCTCTGTTAATTTCTTTCTGTTCTGTCACATTAACAAACAAGACAAGAATTGAGATAGTCCAAAACACTCATGCTTTCTATAATTGAGAGACTTCTGCAGCTACACAGGGAAATAAGTTATAGTTCCCAGTATTCAACTGAGTAAGTATATTTCTGTTTGGTAAAACTCATAATTATGCTAAGACTTTACAGGTAACATCACTAAATAATTATCAGACACCTAACCTCTTATGTATTATTAAGTACTGAAGGGAATATGAGCACTTTCCAATTGTACTAGCCAATTACTGGTATCCCGTATCCACAATAGGCCTTTAAATGTCATGAATGGATGTGTATATATCTATATGTGGCCATATATATGGCAGATGACACTTGTGATCACTGCCCCATGATCAACTCAAATCTCACTCAAGGTCACTGTCAGAGAAATGCAAATAAAGACAACAGTGACATATCATTTCACTTGTGTAAGAATGTCATACATCAGGAAACGTAGTAGCAACAAATGCTGGAGAGGGTGTGGGGACAAAGGAACCCTCTTTCTCCACTGGTGTGAAAGCAAATTGGTTCAACCCATGTAGGAAGCAGTTTGAAGAACATTCAGAAGCCTAGAAGTGGACCTAGCCTATGACCCTGCAAATGCTCTCCTGGGGATATAGCCTAAGGAACCAAACACACCCAGCTAAAAAGGTTTGTGCACACCTATGTTCATAAGCAGCATAATTTGTAATAGCCAAAACCTAGAAGCAACCCATGTGTTCAACAACACATGAGTGGCTGAGCAAGTTGTGGTCTATATACACAAAGGAATACTACTCAGCTGTTAAGAATGATGAATTCACTTTCTTCACCTCATATTGGGTGAAGCTTTCAGGAATCATGTTAAGTGAGATAATTCAGAAAGAGGATGAATATGAGATGATCTCACAGACAGAAGTTGAAAAACAAGAACAGAAGGAAAAACACAAAGCAGAACATGGACTGGAGATGGTGTATTGTCAAAGTAAAAAGACTCTGGGGGTGGGTAAGGGGTGTTCAGGTCCTGGAACTTGATGCCAGAGAAGGAACTAGAGGGAGTTAGATTGGGATGCGGGAAACTGAGAAATGTTATGCATGTACAAACTATTGTAATTTACTGTCAATTATAAACCATTAAAGAAAATAAACCAATAAAGAAAAAAGGGGGGAGGGAGGGAGGGAAAAAGAGAGGAAGAGAGGGAGAGGGAGGGAGGGAGGGAGAGAGGGAGAGGGAGAGGGAGAGGGGAAGGGGGAAGGGAGGAAGAGAGGGAGAGGGGGAAGAGAGGCAGAGGCAGAGAGAGAGGGAAAGTGAGAAAAAGAAAAATCTGATTTAGGATTGAAAAAAATCTCAACCAAATTCATGTCAAGATAAAGGCCAGGTTTTGTCCCATGACACAGCAAACAGAACCCTGCATGGGATAATGCTTCAGGGCCTCCAAAGAGACTGACATTTCCAGACTTCCTCAATGCTCCTGGAGCCTGCTACTGTCTTCCTAGCATTGTGCTTATTTTTTCCATGAGGCAGCTGGGCAGGAAAAAAGAGAAAGCAGTCAACATAATCTGCCTCCTTTAAATTTCTGCAAATTTGCCTTAGGCTGCAATTCTGCACACAAAGGGAGGCTGGTGCCAGTGGGGACCAAACAGTGAGACACCCACAGCAGTTTTGCTCCAGCACAGCTACACACAAAAGGGACACATATACGTAAGAACAGAAATAATTCTGGGGAGTCCTCTATCACTGAGATCACTGCGAAAGATGGTACTCATTTGTTTATTTGCCTCCAGTGTTATCACTGTGGCTCCATGCCGGCACTATGAATCCACTGCAACTGGCGGCCATTTTTTCCATTTTATTGGATAGGACTGAGAGAAGAGGGAGAGAGAAACATATACACCTGCAGACCTGCTTCACAGCTTGTAAAGCGACCCCTCCCCACTGCAGGTGGGGAGCTAGGGGCTCAAATCTGGATCCTTGTGCAGGTCCTTGTGCTTTGCACTATGTGTGCTTAACTGGGTGTGCACCTCACAGACTATTAATAGAAAGAGGTATCTGTTAACATGACGTGAGTTGGAAAACCAACAGCCATTGATTATATATTTTTCAGTGATTCTCTGGTGGTCCTATAGGATAGACCACATAGCCTGTAGGGGGAGCAGACACTACTGTCCAGGTTTGTGTCATTATATTCCAGGATGTTCACACAGTGATGGGTTCAACTAATGACACATTTCTGAAAACATACCCTTTTTTATTAAGGAAAGCACAACTACACACTCAGATTAATAAATATTTTAGGGAGCATTTACTGAGTGTTAGATTATTAATAAAACTTAAAAAATATTTCATTGGGAGTCAGGCAGTAGCACAGCGGGTTAAGCACAGGTGGTACAAAGTGCAAGGACTGGCTTAAGGATCCTGGTTCAAGCCCCAGGCTCCCAACCTGCAGGGGAGTCACTTCACAAGTGGTGAAGCAGGTCTGCAGGTATCTATCTCTCCCTGTCTTCCCCTCCTCTCTCCATTTCTCCCTGTCCTATTCAATAATGACAATAATAACAACAAAACAAAACAAGGGCACAAAAACAGAATACATATTTAAAAATATAAAAAAATTAGTTTTTTATTCTCCCAACCTGCAGGGGAGTCACTTCACAAGCGGTAAAGCAAGTCTGCAGGTGTCTTATCTCTCCCCATCTTCCCCTCCTCTCTCCATTTCTCCCTGTCCTATTCAATAATGACAATAACAACAACAAAAAACAAGGGCACAAAAATGGAATACATATTAAAAAATATTAAAAAATTAGTTGTTTATTCTCTGAGAAAGGGGAGAAAGAATTAGTGTGTGTGTGTGTGTGTGTGTGTGTGTGTGTGTGTGTGTGTGTGTGAGAGAGAGAGAGAGAGAGAGAGAGAGAGGGAGAGAGAAAGAGACCCCAGAACACTGCTGAATTCCGGCCTAGGACAGTTCCAGGAACTGAACATGAGACCTCTGTGGTTTCAGGCCTGCAAGTCCTATGTTCTAAGGCTGGCATACCCCCCAGCCCTTAATACTAATTATTTCACCAAACACTTAAGACTCTCCATTTGGTTTTTACAACTTCCAGTTTACAGATGAAGAAAGCAACGCTCAAGGTAATGTGCCCAGAAAAGTTTGGGAATGGAGAACTGCCTAATTGCATACATTTAACCATGGCACTTGTCTTTTTATCTGGCCCAAGATGCTCCATGGGGCTTTGAAGCAGGACCCACAGGTTGGCTTGGAGGGAAGAAATGTGATTTATCAGTTTCACCTGTCATCAGAATCATACAAGACTAATAGGTCACTCTCACCAGGAGAAATTGCTAAGGAAATATATTTGATTCACATGCTTGGAATTGAAGAATAATATTTCCCTTTCATTACTTTATTTTGTAAGGGGACACACACACACACACATACACACACACACACACACACACACACACACACACACACACACCACACCACACCACCTTCTCTGTGCCAGATTCACTTATCCAGAGATAACGGTCAAGGTGCCTATTTCATGTCATTCAATTGCAGGAGTGGAGAAAAATCAGTGTGCAGTACTGTAGAGGAAATCAGCAAGTCAAGAACAGAGATTTACTAGGGAAAGTATCTTTAAGGATGTTCTCTGTGCTTTGAGAACAAAGCAATAAGAACCAAGCATGAGAAGAGCTGGGAAACACTTTCCAAATGCAGAGAAAATAACCAGTCAAAAGGTTCAGAGACAGAGAGCATATGACCAGAGTCTAGAAGAGAGGTCAAAAGGTCGACAAGTCCAAAATAAGGAAGAATGCAATACAGAGAATCAGAGAGGAGGCAGGGCTCAAATCAGCCAAGAGGATGTCCATAGGTCAGAGATCCAGAATGGATTTGCAAGTGTGTGTGTATTCTATTTTTTTAATTAAGTTTTATCAAACCACTTTGTGGGGGAGGTGTTAATGGTTTACAGTACATTTGTTGATGCATGGTTATAATTTATCATCTCCTTGTGATAGGTGTCTGCAAATCACTTTCATCCCTAACTTAGAATTTTTTCCACCATCAAACTGAATAGCTTCTGCATAGCAAATGGAACCATCACCAAAATAGACTCTCTGCTAAAAAGAGAAGTTTTTACATGCTATACATCTTACAACGTGTTAATAACCAAAATGCATAAAGAAGGCACCAAGTTCTGCAATAAAAAATAAGCAATCTCATTTAAAATGGGGAGAGGATATAGACAGGATCTTCACAACAGAGCCAAAGAGCCGACTGACATATGAAAAAATGGTCAGTCATTGAGGATCAGGCAAGTGCAAATAAATACAATGAGATAAAACTTTACATATAGGAGAATGCCATACGTTAAAAAAGACAGAAACACCAACTGTTGGAAAGGATGTGGGAAAAGGAACACTTTTATACTGCTGGTGGGAATGCAGATTGGTCCAACTCCTGTGGAAAACAGTCTGAAGACTCATCAGAATGCTAGAAACAGACCTAACCTATGTGTGGTGACACAGTATACCGATGACCTTGGAGGGAAGTCCCAACACAGTGCTGACGTCAGCCTTGGCGACAGAGTATACAGTGGCACATGGTGGACTGTGGGAGGATCCAGGCTGTGCCGTTGTACAAAGAAAAGAACAGCCAGCCAGAACTCGCCCTCTTTGGCTGTTGTTGCTTCTCCTGGTCGGAAGCATCTCAGGGCAGAGGTGTGCCAGGTTCCGCCCTGAGATGCTACTTCTCCTGGGAACTGAACACGTGTGACTCTGCTGGCTGGTAAATGTTTAGACCCCTCTACAGCCATGAGCAACCTTTACCAGAGCCGATAATTGTTTATCTTATAGGACTAAACTTTTGATAACTATATTCAGACTTTATAGACCTAGCGTACTCTTAACCCTTGATAAGTGCTTCTTTTGCTTTTCACCTGTTTCACACTAATAAACCGTGTATTGTTTAAACCAGTTCCCAGCTCCCGCTGTGAATCCTTCTATGCACCACAGCAGCCCCCACTCCCAACCCCTTTTGATAACTAAACTTTTGATAACTATATTCAGACTTTATAGACCTAGCGTACTCTTAACCCTTGATAAGTGCTTCTTTTGCTTTTCACCTGTTTCACACTAATAAACCGTGTATTGTTTAAACCAGTTCCCAGCTCCCACTGTGAATCCTTCTATGCACCACAGCAGCCCCCACTCTCAACCCCTAACAACGCCTATGGTCTGGCAATTTTTCTTCTAGGGGATATAGCAAAAGGAAACAAGATTTATCTGAAGAGTTCTATGCACACCTATGTTCATAGCAGCAGAATTTTTAACAGCCCAAACTTGAGTGCAACCCAAATATCCAATGACAGGTGAGTGACTGAGAAAGTTGTGGCATATATGCATAATACCACACAGTTATTAAAAATGACAAAGTCATCTCTTAACTCATCTTGAAAAGAACCTGAAGGAATCATGTTAAATGAGATAAGATAAGCTAAAGAAAAAGAAAGGGATGAGTACTGGATGATTTTACTCATAGATGGAACTTAAGAAACAAAGAAATAAAGGAAAAACACAAAGTCAACCTTGGCCTGGATGTGATGTATTGCACCTGCTGAATAATGACAGAATGGATTTTTTTTTTTTGAGTGCAGTCACAACCTTTGAAATGTTTCAAACAAGAAACAGGGACTGGTTGGTAGGCTATGGACAGAGTTGTAATCACTTAGAGAGAAGACAGATTTTAATAAATACCCACATTCCCACCTAACTACTAAATACACAAATAAATAAAACACAGGCCACAGGCTTTGGAATCCATCAAAATCTAGATGTGTTGGTAAAGGAAATGATGCAAATGGAAAAGTGAAATATGAACCAGTAAAAAAAAAAAGTGGATCCTCCTAGTGGAGTTTCCAGTAACTTTCTAGGGAGGACACTGGAGAACCTGAGCAAAGATCAGTTGTGGAAATGAAGTAGGCTCAGTGACAGGCTTTTCTAGAATTCCTAAGCATCGTGGCCTGAATGTAAGAAGAAGCACTTAATGAGTAATCTGAACAGTTGTGGACACTTCAGATTGTCCTGAGAAATAATTCTTTTCAGGGCCTCTTCTAGCTGATCATCTGAATTTTATTTGTATGTACCCCTTCTAAAGCCGCATCTTCTTCTGGCATTATAGTTTTGTCCTGAAGACAGGAGGTGCCATGATTAATTTGACTCCTCCCTTTCCCAAACAACTCTTTCCCTTTGTTCTGTGTATTTTGTCTGCCATTGCTCATAGTGTCCCTGTCTCACCTGGGGTTTCATATCCAGAAATGGAGCCACTCAATGTGCACCTGGCAATGGGAAAACACAGTGTGGTCTTTAGTAGTATTAGTAAAGACTGTGGCAGGAGGAATGGGGGCTCTGCTTGCCTCTTGGAAGGCTGGACCACAATGTCAGGGAGAGAGGATGCAGGGATAATGGGATGAGGTGGGAGTGGAGGCAGCAGTTCTCAGATGACAGCTTGCTGAATCCGGAACCCTGACACTTGTGAAGTACTCTGTCAGGAACATTAAGTATCCAAAAGTGATAAAGCTTCAATTTGCTAGTCCATTAGACTAATTACTGCAATAATTAAGTAACTACTTGATTAGAACTAATGGGTACCTAATTATCCAGGAGAAAAGTATCAGGTGGCAATTATCAGGTGGCAATTAATAGACTGGAGTTAATGTCTTAGCACTGTCTTTGTATGAATTCATAAGCAAGGTAAAGAAAACAAACAATAACTTATTAATATTTATTGGTGCCACAGTGTTTTTCAGCTTATTTCATTTACACAGAACCAATTAGTGGAGAGATGGCTAGAGGTGCAGGATATAAAGGAAAAGATACAGACTTAGCTTTTTAAGGGTACAGGATCTCATTAGCAATAATGACTAACATTTAACCAGAATCAACCTGTGAGGTGGTTTTTTTCGTTTTTACTATTTTTTAAAAAAAACTTTCTTGCTGTAAATCTATCAAAAGAGGATCAGAGAGGTGGAAAATCAATAGCCATGATAAAATCTGTGGGAAATTGGCTGATATACTGAAGTCAAGGGCATTATTAAAGATTTTCCTTGGTGTGCTGGGGAAGCCCTTTAGACATTTCTCCAACTAGTCCTTTTAAGTGGTGGTGGTGAAGGAAAGATGGAAAGAAGAAACCTCACGTGTTAAAGGAACATTTTTCTAATGAATGCACAGCACACAAGAAACATCTGACTTCTCCCTGGATAGGGAGGGCTCTGTAAGCTGGTTAAGTCTCTGTTAAGCACTGAGACTCACTGCTAGTGTCAGAAAAACATGTTGTGAAATAAGCTGTGAGTGCCAGGCCTCACTCTGTGGCCATGGTGTTCAGTGAGCAGAGCCCTGCCTAGCACACACCTGCTTCTCTGGAAAGCACTGGGCAGAGTTTGAAATGCATCACTCAAGTTTGGAGGAGAAAACAAGCCGGCTATTTATTTATTTATTCTTTAATCCAGGAAAACACATGCTACAAGGTTGTAAGGCTTCTGGGCAAACATAAGAACAAGAAGAGAACTGCGGGATCAAGAAAGTGAAAACTGCTCCCCCTACAAGCTTCTGACTGGACAGCTGCACAATGAAAACCAGAGCTGCATGCTTTTTTAGTTCAGTGGAGTGATTTTTTTTAAAGACAACTTTTTTTTAAATTCAGGAGTGGTTTGGACCTATGTTAAATTTATTAACATTTTAAAAGTCATATAATTAACCCTGCAGTAGGAGAAAACCCCATTTACTTTTATTTTATTTCCTTGCTCAGTATGAATAATTGAAATGGGTTTTAATCATATTTTGGGAAAAAAAACAATCACCTTCTATTAGAATGCATACAATGACAAATGGAGATAAATCTAAAATTTATAGAAAAGGATAATTTGCATAAACGGCAGAATCCAAACATATAGGGTATTAAGAGTAACAATTGTTGCAAAGGGCATGAAAAATTCAACTTTGGTTCTCCTGACAGGAGCCAGTAGTCCTAACATGATTAAGATAATATATCACTCAGCTCTCTCTTATTAAAGGCATGATTGTTGCTAGGACCAGAAGTGGCGTTAGCACTAATCTAGTTTTATATATGTACAAATACGAAGGGAATTGAACTTGGAGACGCTTGCTTTTGGTGATCCATAGGCATTTTATTAATGTTTGAATAATAACCGCCTGGAGGGCCTGTTATAAATTAAAGGGACGGATTGAGATATAAATTTTTATGAGGACTAGTTATACATTTCCATTATGTGTTTAAAAATGAAGGAATTACTGTGAGCACCACAGCACTCACATTTATTTGAGGTGATTTGGACAGGAGGGCCTGTGGATGAGAGCTGCAGTAAGAAAGATGTATCTGTCCCTTTGAAGAGATACATCATATGTCATGCATGAACTCTGTTCTACCGGAGACGTGCCTCTGCTGCCGAATCTGCATGATTATTTCTGTGACAATAGCAAGTGATGATGGAGCGTGAGGTCCAGGCCTCTTAAGAGGATTTCTGGTGGTTAAATCCTAGAAGACTTGACTATTATCTATCTGCTAATGCAATAACAGAAGTCGGTGATTATAGCGAGGCAATTCTGACTCCTCTCTCGACTCCTAAGCTTACTGTCTAGGGTGTAAAAAGTGGTCCCACTGCCTTTGGAGACACACACATCCCATTAATGACAATCATCCTTCTTTCTTTCTGTCTTCCCATCATTTTTTCCAACAGTGTCTTCAGTTCTGCAGATATAATGGATCTTTGAAATTCTATACTTTAGACCTTGAGTTTAGCTTAGCTCGTCTTAGATTGTGCTGCGTCCTGCATGAATAAAGAGATACTGCGTACAACCCAGCCATGAGTCCCTCGTCGTCTGTTACCCGCCCGTGAAGTCAGATCGGCAAAAACCTAACCCATCGAAAACAACAACAATGTCTCTCATTTAAAATCACTTCTAATGTTGGCATCTGGAGACAGCTCCCCTGTCAGAGCAGGCACCCTGTTGTGCATAAGGCTGGAGGCTGGAAGCCTGTACCACATGGGGGGCATTATGGGTGGCGCCTGGGGAGCTCTAGCTCAATCTAAAACTCAATGAAAGGATAGAAAGTTAGGCTGGGGAGGCTGCTCAGCCATACTGGGCAAGCTTGAGGTCCTGAGTTCATTCCCCCAGCACAGTAAGAAAAATAATAACAGTGGAAAACTTCACTTTAACTTTTTAAATAATAGTTCTTCAAATTGTGTTCATGTGAAAGATATATATTACATGCCCACAAGCAACAATAAAAAAAATATATAAAATTTCTATATTACAGAAAGTATAGTGGGTTTTTTTCTTTTTTTCCTACTTTATTTGGTAAGACAGATGGAAAGGGTAGGGAGAGATAGAGAAGGAGAGAGGAAGATAGACACTATAAACCTGTTTCACCATGGTGAAAAGTCCCTCTGCAGGTGGGCAGTGGGGTAAAAAAAAAAAAAAAGAAATTCTATACTTTATGAGCTATAGCTCCAAAGGATTCATGAGAACCTTCAGAAGATCTGGTCCTGTATCTATGCACTCACACACATATATACAGGTGTATCTGGAAACACATGCACACAGAAACACAGACATGCTTGAGCACACACATGCATACACAAATGGTCGCATACACCTACAATACATAGACTCATGGGTATAAACCAAAACAAGCATACAAATGTGTAGCATTATAAAATACTGTTTTCTCTTTCACCTGTAGCTCCATACCGAGTTTGAACTCAGTTAAGTCCAAATTTGCAGCCCAGTCACAAGGTTCAAGCAATGGTGACTTGAGCAAGTTCTTTCATGGGGACTCCCTGCCTTCTCACATGTAAGGGGAAAAGCTCCTTTGAAGTATTAGGAAGAGTGAGTATCATTGAATTTGAGGTGTCTGTTACACAGTAGACTCGAAATAAATGTGCATTTGTTTGTCAGGGTAGCTGAAGTAAGGTGTCACCAAAGTGGTGACTTAAATGAGTAGTAGTTCACTGCTGAGCAGACAAGAGACTACATGCTCAAAATTCAGTGTTGATTCCTGCCGATGACTTCACTATCTGTTCTAGGATCTTTATCTCAGGCACAAAAGTGGCATCTTCTCCATCATCATCTTACTTTTTTTTTTTTTAAACAGAGTGTGGCTCAATTCTAGCTTGTGATAGTGCTGAGGATACCTGGTACCTCTGAGCCTTAGTCTTGAAAGTCTTCTGCAGAACCCTTATGCTATCTCCCAGACCCATAAGTCATGCCTTTTTCCTATAAGCTAACATTGTCTTCTTTTTAAGTATATCTTCCTGTCTAACTTTCCCCCCTATAGATACATTTATTATCTTTTATTAAGACTAATGATTTCATTTTAACTAGTTACCCTTATAAAGAAGCAGCCTTCAAGTAAGTTCCCCACTTGCAGGTACTGAGATTTAGGTCTTCAACAGAAGACTTTGGGTGAAGGGGGGGAACATACATTTAGTGAACAGCAAAAGTCAATGAAGAATATAACCAATGGTCAGTGTGCATCCAGACATATAGTTTGTTCCCAAGTCAGACCACCCGTCTCTCTGCAAAGCTCATCTAACAGTCTGGATAAGGTGCTCAAACGTTTTATACAGCTTGTGGTCACATCCTTCTCTGGCAATGAACCAAGAGCATTGCACACTCGACCCCCTCCTCCTGAGAACAGACAGGTGTGCTAGATGATTGTGGCTTCTGCTTCCAGGTGGAGAGGAATTCAGAGTCCTCCACAAGTGGGAGCCCCTAGTTCATCTGTGGGAGTCCTAGGGAGAACCATCAGTGTCTGATTATAATGATGACCAAATAAAAGAAGCATGGAGAAGGAAATCAGAGCTCTTGTTGTACTGATTTTAAAATAGACTGTACTATTCAAATGCATCTTTTCAAAACCCAGAAAACTCCCTAATCATAGGGCTATCTGAATTTAAATTCCAGAGCATCAGCTCTTCCTCAACATGCTGCTATTTACCAATTTCTGCAATAATGTTAAAGGGCTACATACAGGTCTTCTTTTCTCTTTGTCATTGTGCTGTGCACAATGTCCTAGGAGCTGTGCACAATGTCCTAGGAGCAGAGTGTGTCTTCTAAGAGTTCATCTGCTGGGGGGCTAGAAGGAGGCTCTAGGTACTGCTAATCTCCAAATGGTGCTAGTAAAGGTGTAATTATGCAAAGACTCTTGCCTTCAGGGTTATTTGTAGCTATTATTATTTTCATAAATATAGTTGAAGACAAGAGGGGTCCAAGAAGCTAATGTTCCCTGAAACTTTTTTTTCTCATTTTTTCCTCATATTTTGGGTTTTCATTCAGAGGCAGCTGACTAGCAGCAGTGGTGACTAGGCTGTAACAGAGTAATTGCAGGGCGCCTGGGAACTGTGCCTTTGAAAGCATCTCTGATTTCTTGGGTGCTGGTGGCAAGGAGGGGACTCTGAGTTGTAGGTGCTGTTCTATACATAGGTGCCATCAACACCCATAGTGCATGGTGACAGCCAGGAAACTAGGGTCTCCAAGGTTTCAGTGTGACACAGCAGCTAGGAAGAAGGAGAGGAGCAGCCCAAGTCGAGGCCATCACCACCCAGCCCGCCTGTACCCCCAAGAACATACCACAACACACATGGCCACTGCACAACAGGGCAAGGAGGGGAGAGTCAGCTGTTGGCTGCAGGGTTATCACTGTGCTTCTCAATGACGGTTGCTCAGAAGCAGCAGCCATGCCGCCTTTGCCACCTGACACAGATTCCTGGGAGATGGGCTCATAGGTCAAAGACTGGCACTAGAGATAGGAGATGCAGGTGACTGTTTCATCTCCCAAAGTCTGTATGCAGAGCATGACTGAAAGCCAGACAGTGACAAGATGAAAGGTTAAACATGACGACTGAGTTCACAGTCCTCTCCATTGCTAAATTTGAATAAACCTATCTATATATTTATAGGCATTATCATCTGTTTATGTGTCTATCATCTATCCAACTACTTATTTATCTACCAATTCTATTAATCTATCACACACACACACACACACACACACACACACACACACATATATATATATATACACACACACACACATATACATACATATATATATATATATATATATATATATATATGCACATGTATATTTGGCTGTGGTAGTATTTCTAGCAAAATTAGGTTTTACTTTTTTTTCTAATATGAAAATAAAGCTAACGAGGTCTTGCCATTTTGTTATTGTCTCATATTACTGGAAACTTTTAGATATCAAAAAGGGTAAAAATGAAATATAATGTGATGAGAAAAGAAATATGATGTTCACTTTTTCTTTTTCTTTAGAAGAGTGATTTCACTTTGACTCAGGTGAAAGTTCAGTGTGGTTCTTATTTATCCAAGCGACTTGCCTCTCCCCTCACGAGAATCTCAGCTCCCCAAGTCCCTCCATCATTCTGTCTGTGTTCAATTCCATCTTCTTCATTTCTGTGTATGGCAGCTGTGTTATGAAGTGGCCTGGACCTGGCTTCACATTTAAAAGACGGTTTCTGCCTCCTATCCTCTACTCTGAAGGGACAAATTCATGCAGTTCTTTCTTCTACAATGTTTCCAGATCCTTCACCCAAGTTTTTAGCTTAGTTATTTCAATCTTGCTACAGCAGAGACCAAAACTGGCTAAAACAATAAAGATAACTGGGATATCTTTAGCCCATCAATACTTTTCTCCACCTTTCCAGTTTAGTTAAGTGATATCTTAATCAGCAAACTGTGTGTGGAGAAGGAAGGGACTCTATAGTGAGGCTAGGAAGAGGTTAGAGGGGAAATAGAAGGTTAATACCCCTAAGGCTTTCCATATTTTAAATAGTTGAAAATTTTATAGAGAATAAAAGGAACACTATTATGAGACTGAAAATGAGATTTAAGTGACCTCAAATTCAGAAATCAAACCTTTTTAGCTATGACAGCAGTGCAGATAGGGAAGTTTCTCTGACATCTTTTTCTAGATGAGGTGCCAAGGTGTACCCTGGTTTAGATTAGGCCCTGTGCTTTTGGAGGTATCAGAGATAAGAAATCATCTGCAACTTCTTGGTGCACTCTGATTAACTCACAGCTCAAGGCCCAGAACCCCTTGTGGGAAACACGTGGAGAACAATGATGTCATCTTTACAAGACATTTATCTTTAAGGTATCTTGTTAATCTTTTGGTCCTGTTTCTTCTGGTTTGTTTCACTTAGTATGATTCTTTCCAGTTTTATTCCCGTATTTTCAAAGACTCAAAAAAGGTGGGAGGACGTGTGTTGACAACTATCTTGAAACTATGGTAAACTGTAACCCCATGACAGGAATGGCCTTGTAAACTAACATTTATTACATAAAAAATTAGAGGGGGGGAGTCCTGTTGTGAACTCAAAGTATAATCTACCACCACCTATTCCTCACACTAGCACTTAACTTCCTACATGAAGTGTACAGGACTCTTAAGGGAAAGTACTGAACCACTATTTCTTAGCTTCTCTCTCCAAGGAAACGCAAAGCACTTTTCCCTGAATAGATCATTTAATCTCCGTGTAGTATAGCATCCTCTTTTGTGAGATGGAGGTCACAATACTAGCATATTTCAAAGGGTTACTGGGGAAAACTATCTAGTTAGATATTATAAAGCATTTTACAACTGTGAAGTATTTTATACAGTCTAAATAATTCTTGAAAGCATAACATCTCATATAGTTATTGAGTATTATCATTGCAGCCTTGCTATTTCTTGGGGGGCATTTATCTTTTCTTTTCCCCCTACTTCCTCCTTTTACATTATCATGTTAAGAAATACAATTTCTCTTCTTCCCCCTTGAAGAAGAGCTTGAGAGAATCATCAGGGCACCGAAGAATGCTCCTGGAAATCTTACTTGTCAATTCAAGTGTCAAAGTTTTCAGCTAAACTGCCAACAATACATGAATCGTAACAGTTTCTAGAAATATAGAATATTTAAGGCAGAGGTTAGACCCTTCAAAGTTCCCAACCTACACTTCTTAGAAGATAAAAGCATTAATGAGTAGAGTCTGATGTTATCAGCATGCAAGGTCAACGTAGACACACTTGCTCATCCATACCCACTGTTTATTGAGAACCTATTACCTACTAGCTTTAAAACAAATTGCTTTTATTCTTGGCAATACAGAAGACTTTTTCTCTTACAGATGAAAGACCTGCTCAGATCTCTGGAGAACCCTAATATTTCTGATTCTCAAGTCTCCATTTTGGTTTCTAAGTGCATGCTAAGGCATAGCACTTTCCCAATAACTCACCACTGAGTAATGAAGGCAGTCTAGTACCCTATTTACATACTGAGCATCCACACAGTCACTCACCACCCAGGCATAGAGTATGGGAAGCACACAACATTTCCCTGTAACTTTCTAAAGTCTGACTTTAATGCCTCAGCATGACAAATGATTTGTTCTGTCAAATCTCTCTTAGAAGGTATCTGAGAGAAAAATAAATTCTATATGGAAGTCTGTAACTGAGAATCTGGTGTAGTTCCCATTGTAATAGCTATAAAGAAAATAATTGGGGTTGGGGAGGTAGTGCAATGGGTTGAGTGCACAAGGCATGAAGTAAAAGGACCAGCACAAGCATCCTGGTTCGAGCCCCCGGCTCCCCACCTGCAGGGTTTGGGCGGCCGCTTCACAGGCGGTGAAGCAGGTCTGCAGGTATCTATCTCCCCCCCCCCACCCGTCTTCCCCTCCTCTCTCAATTTCTCTCTGTCCTATCCAACAAGGACAGCAATTACAATAACAGAACAACAAGGGCAACAATAATAGGAGTAAAAATAGCCTCCAGGAGCAGTGGATTCATAGTGCAGGCACTGAGCCCCAGTGATAACCCAAGAGGCGATAAATAAACAAATAAATAATAAATAAATGAAAATAATTTAGGGCAAGGAAGGTAGCATAATGATTATACAAACAGACCCTCATGTCTGAGGGTCCCAGGTCTCAGGTCAATCACCCACACCACCATAAGGCAGAGCTGAGCAGTGCTCTGGTAAATGGTTAATAATAATTATTATAATTTAATAGGTAGAATCATAATTATAACATTTTTAATTTGAAAATTTTGAGGGCCCTGGATGACTGACAAAACAAAAGAGATAATTGTTTAAGAGTGTTATAATCTCCAATAGCATTGCAATCATTTTTTACCTGTTACATGTGTATGCAAAAATCAGTGATTAGTAAAAAGAAATGCTGAGCAGGGAGTCGGCGATAACGCAGCAGGTTAAGTGCAAGTGGCGTGAAGTGCAAAGACCAGCATAAGGATCCCGGTTCAAGCCCAGGGGTCCCCACCTGCAGGGGGTGGCTTTGAAAGCTGTGAAGCGGGGAGTCGGGCTGTAGTACAGCGGGCTAAGCGCAGGTGGCGCAAAGCACAAAGACCGGCATAAGGATCCCGGTTCGAACCCCGGCTCCCCACCTGCAGGGGAGTCGCTTCACAGGCGGTGAAGCAGGTCTGCAGGTGTCTATCTATCTCTCCTCCTCTCTGTCTTCCCCTCCCTCTCTCCATTTCTCTCTGTCCTATCCAACAACAACAACAACAATAATAACTACAACAAATAAATAAAACAACAAGAGCAACAAAAGGGAAAAAATAAATATATATATAAAAAAAAGAAAGCTGTGAAGCAGGTCTGCAGGTGTCTATGTTTCTCTCCTCCTGTCTTCCCCTCCTCTATCCATTTCTCTGTTCTATCCAACAACAATGACGTCAGTAACAACAACAATAACTACAATAACAAAAGAAAAAAAAACAAGGAAAACAAAAGGGAAAACATAAAAAAAAAACTTTAAAAAAAAAAGAAATGCTGAGCTACTAGGGTAGAGATAGCTAATTTAAAATGACACAGTCAGAAAATAGGCACAAAATATAGTGAAGAATCTAGAGAATAATCTCCACCATTAGAATATTTTGGTTAGCCCAACACATCCACACCCTTTGTCTCAGTAGGCCATCTGCCTTGCAATCTGTATGACCCAGGTCTGAGTCCCTACACCATGTGAGAGTACCAAGGCATGGCTCCTATGCAGTGGTCTCTTTTCTCTCCTCCTCCCTATGAAAATAGCACCCAGGAATAATGTGATTATGTATGCATAACGCCCTGGCTCTGGGGAACAAAAGAAAGCAAATCTGCGGAAATTTCCCATCATTTAAAAGTATTACTCTCCAAAAGTTTAAACTTTCATCTCTATATGAAACAAATCCAGTGAGTAGAATTCTTTCTATGCTATTAGTGAAACTCATTTTTTTAGTAGAGATATGTCCAAAGGCATCAAATAACCTTCAAAAAATGCTCCTAATTTTTAACAACTTTAATTAAATTTATCAATGATCCTAGACGTGGTAGTTGGACCTGGATGCCTGGTATAGACACCCAAGGTATTCAAATCCTAGTGACCCCAATAGCATTAACCAAGGCAGCAGGATTTACTTAAAAGAAGCACATGATTAATCCTGACAACAGTAATGTCAACAGAACTCTAATGCATGATGCTGATTGTTTCCTCCCCATTCACCTGCCCACCAACCCAACTGGGGTATCTCTTTGTTTGAGATTTACCCTGTGCCCAGAACATATTTAGGAGAACAAAAGAGAGTCCTTTTTCTTTAAAAAATATCAGTTCAGCTTATAGAACAGGGGGAAAATTGCTATATTTATCAAGGTTGATTTTGTTTTCCAAGTCTCTAATTCGAAACTGAAGAAAAAGACTACATACATCAGGTGTTTCCAGCAAAGTAGCAGCAGCAGCAGCAAATCATAGACATTTGTCATTCCTTAGAGCTGTCTGACAGTTCTGACAATTCATTAGGCTGAGCTGAAAAGAGGTTTAGAAAGCAAAGAAGGGATCGCAGGTAGAAGAGTTGCTTTTGCATGATCCAGTAATGGCTGATTTGTATCATTTTGGGTGATGGATTCACTGTTCAGATTCAACTCAGCAGGGTTTTCTCCCCTCTGTCTTTTCTTCACTTCTTCCTACTTCCAGCCTCCTTCCCCCACATTCCTAGAACATTGAGTGTGCACTGTACTCTCAGTTGTGGCTCATCCTTTAAGGCATGTCTATGTATACGCATGTCTATGTACAGGTCAAGGAAATACTCATCCCCACAAGCTGCTTCAGAGTCCATGAGATCCATGAGCTCTGGGATGCTGAAAACAGATGTCCTGTCCAGGTCCTACCTGTCTTTAGAGGTCTCCTCCTCCTCAATTTGTGCCCATCAAAGTAGGTAAGCATCTAGCCTCGAATGTCTTAGCTGTCTAGCCTGTTCACAGCCCACTGCTGGGCCACATGCTTCTGTGTAAATAAAGATTAAGGGCCCATAATAACTAGTTGTGTATTCATCCCTCAGATGAATAAGGAAGACATTTAAACTTCTGATTTGTTATGACCTCTTGTACAACCATGTTAGAATCACATTAAATTCTGGCATATAACAACTGTTGTGGATATAGGTTCATAGGCTCATTCCTCCTACTTAGTATGTGTGTAACATCACATAAAAGCACTTCTGAACCCTTCTTATTGGTGGCAACAAAGCAGACTACCCACCTGAAGAAGGTAATTCAAGGGACCTAGTAGTGGCACACCTGATTGACTGCACATGCAAGGACCCAGGTTCAAGCCTCCAGTACCCACTTGCAGGGGGAAAGTTCTATAAGCAGTGAAACAGTAATGCAGATCTCTATCTCTCTGCCTCCTTTATACCTTCCCCTTCCCTCTAAATTTCTGTCTCTATCAAGTAAATAAAATGTAAAACAGAAAGTAATTCAATAAATAATGATCCAGGGAGCTATCTCAATGTTGAAGCACAAGAATTATATGCCTGCGTCTCAGGTTAGATCCCTGTACCACATGTCAGAGGTGAGCAGTTCCTCCCCCCTCCTCTTCTCTCTCTCTCTAATAGAAATAAACTCTGTATACTTAGAAAACAAATGTAGCACATAGTACAGTATCCATGAAGGTTTAGTACAAATAGAACAGACGTGGAGCACAAGATAGACATCCATCCACAGGATACATCCACTGGGTACAAGACCGCAGACAGCACTCTGGGAAGGGACTGTTTTAAGAAGTTTCTGCTTTGCTGTTAGAAAATTGACTCTAAGAGCTTATGTTCACACGTATCTATAAACTACTGCAAAATATATACCTGAAAGCAGGATTACACTAGAGTTTGCAGTGAGTACCTCCCTAACACTTCCTCTCCACTATTCCAAGCTTGGGATCCATGATTGCTCAACAAATTGTTTGGCTTCATATGTTAACTCTCTTTTCAATCACCAGGTTCCAGATGCCACCAGGATGCTGGCTAGGCTTCCCTGGATTGAAGACCCCACCAATGTGTCCTGGAGCTCAGCTTCCCCAGAGACACACCCTACTAGGGAAAGAGAGAGGCAGACTGGGGGTATGGACCGACCAGTCAACGCCCATGTTCAGCGGGGAAGCAATTACAGAAGCCAGACCTTCTACCTTCTGCAACCCTCAACGACCCTGGGTCCATGCTCCCAGAGGGCTAGAGAATGGGAAAGCTACCATGGGAGGGGGTGGGTTATGGGGATTGGGTGGTGGGAATTGTGTGGAGTTGTACCCCTCCTACCTTATGCTTTTGTTCACTAATCCTTTCTTAAATAAAAAATTTATGAATTCAAAAAAAAAAAAAGAAAATTGACTCTAAGCAAAGCATTGACTTGATTTAAATTATATGTTTAAAGACAACCTTCCATCAAGCTAGAAAACCTGGAAGAAATGGACAATTTCCTAGATACCTACGAACTTCCAAAACTAAGTAAAGAGGAAGTAGATAACATGAGCAGGCCCATCACAGCTAACGAAATTGAAAGTTATCAAAAATCTTCCCAAAAATAAAAGTCCTGGACCAGATGGTTTTACAAATAAATTCTACAAAACCTTCAAAGAAGAACTAATACTTCTACTTTTAAAAGTTTTCGGGAAGATTGAAGACACTGGAATACTCCCTGACAGCTTCTATGACGTCAAAATCACTCTGATACCAAAAGCAGACAGGGATACAACCAAAAAAGAAAACTACAGACCAATATCTCTGATGAACATAGATGCGAAAATATTCAACAAAATTCTACCCAACCGGATACAGCAGTATATTAAAAAGATTGTTCATCATAACCAAATGGGGTTTATTCCAGGCATGCAAGGTTGGTTTAATATATGTAAATCAATCAACATGATCCACCACATCAACAAAAGCAAGACCAAAACCCACATGGTCATATCAACAGATGCAGAGAAAGCCTTTGACAAAATACAACATTGCTTTATGATCAAAACACTACAAAAAATGGGAATAGATGGAAAATTCCTGAACATAGTGAAGTCTATATATAGCAAACCTACAGACAACATCATACTCAATAGTGAAACACTGGGAGCATTTCCCCTCAGATCAGGTACTAGACAGGGCTGCCCACTATCACCATTACTATTCAACATAGTGTTGGAAGTTCTTGCCATAGCAATCAGGCAGGAGCAAGAAATTAAAGGGATACAGATTGGAAGAGAAGTCAAACTCTCCCTATTTGCAGATGATATGATAGTATACATAGAAAAACCTAAGGAATTCAGCAATTATCTTTTGGATATCATCAGGCAATACAGTATGGTGTCAGGCTACAAAATTAACATTCAAAAGTCAGTGGCATTCCTCTATACAAACACTAAGTTAGAAGAAGTTGAAATCCAGAAATCAATTCTTTTTACTATAGCAACAAAACAATAAAATATCTAGGAATAAACCTAACCAAAGAAGTGAAAGACTTGTATACTGAAAATTATGAGTCTCTACTCAAGGAAACTGAAAAAGACACAAAGAAGTGGAAAGATATTCCATGTTCATGGGTCGGAAGAATTATCATCACAATGAATATACTACCCAGAGCCATATACAAATTTAATGTTATCCCCATCAAGATCCCAAGCACATTTTTTAGAATAGAACAAATGCTACAAATGTTTATCTGAAACCAAAGAAGACCTAGAATTGCCAAAACAATCTTGAGAAAAAAGAACAGAACCCGAGGCATCACACTCCCATCTAAAATTGTATTATAGGGCCATTGTCATCAAAACTGGAACATGAATAGACATACTGACCAGTGGAATAGAATTGAGAGCCCAGAAGTAAGCCCCCACACTGATGGACATCTAATCTTTGACAAAGGTGCCCAGACTATTAAATAGGGAAAGCAGAGTCTCTTCAGCAAATGGTGTTGGAAAATGCAGAAGAATGAAACTGAACCACTGTATTTCACCAAATACAAAAGCAAATTCCAAGTAGATCAAAGACTTGGATGTTAGACCAGAAACTATCAGATACTTAGAGGAAAATATTGGCAGAACTCTTTTCCACATAAATTTTAAAGACATCTTCAATGAAACGAATCCAATTACAAAGAAAACTAAGACAAGCATAAACCTATGGGACTATATAAAATTAAAAAGCTTCTGCACAGCTAAAGAAACTACTATCCAAACCAAGAGACCCCTCACAGAATAGGAGAAGATCTTTACATGCAACACATCAGACAAGAGGCTAATAACCAGAATATATAAAGAACTTGTAAATCACAACAAGACAACAAATAACCCCATCCAAAAATGGGGGGGGGAGGATATGGACAGAGTATTCACCACAGAAGAGATCCAAAAGGCTGAGAAATACATAAAAAAATGCTCCAAGTCTCTGATTGTCAGAGAATGCAAATAAAGACAACAGTGAGATACCACTTCACTCCTGTCAGAATGTCATACACCAGAAAAGTAACAGCAGCAAATGCTGAAGAGGTTGTGGGGTCAAAGGAACCCTCCTGCTCTGCTAGTGGGAATATAAATTGGTCCAACCTCTGTGAAGAACAGTCTGGAGAACTCTCAGAAGGCTAGAAATGGACCTACCCTATGATCCTGTGATTCCTCTCCCGGGGATTTTTCCCAAGGAACCCAACACACCCATCCCAAAAGATGTGTGTACACATGTATTCTTGGCAGCACAATTTGTAATAGTCAAAACCTGGAAGCAACCCAGGTGTCCAACAGCAGATGAGTGGCTGAGCAAGTTGTGGTATATCTACACAATGGAATACTACTCAGCTATAAAATTGTGACTTCACTGTTCTCAGCAGATCAAGCTTGGATGGACCTTGAAAAGGTTAAGTTAAATAAGTCAGAAACATAAGGATGGATATGGGATGATCTCACTCACAGGCAGAAGTTGAAAAACAAGATCAGAAAAGAAAACACAAGTAGAACCTGAACTGGAGTTGGTGTATTGCACCAAAGTAAAAGACTCTGGGGTGGGTGGTGAGAATACAGATCCAAGAAGGATGACAGAGGACCTAGTGGGGGTTGTATTGTTATATGGAAAACTAGGAAATGTTATGCATGTACAAACTATTGTATTTACTGTTGAATGTAAAACATTAATTCTTCAATAAAGAAATTTTAAAAAAGAAAAAAAGTAGTAACAGCAACAATAAACAAGGGCAACAAATAAAAATAAAAATAAAGACATCCTGGACCACAGCTGAGTGAGTGGCTCATGCTGCCGTGAGTGTTCGTTGTCAAAGGTCCATGGGTGCTGCCCCCTCATGGAATTTGCCTCAGTGAACAGGAGCTGCCTCACCAGGAAGTCAGAGGACAAGTTAGAATGTCCTGTTTGGGAACTGGGTGGTGACACACCTGGTTAAGTGTACATAGTAGGAATGTCCTGTTGACTATTATCTTTAGATAATAAATTTGCATTGGGAATTTATTATTATTAACTTTTAAAAGTTTCTTTTTTTAAGATATTATCTTTATCGATTGGATAAAGATAGCCAGAAAGCAAGGGAAGGGGGAGAGAGAGAGAGGGAGACAGACAGCTGCAGCCCCACTTTACCAAGCACATAGCTTTCCCCCTGTAGGTGGGGACTGGGGACTTGAACCCAGGTGCTTGCATATCATAACATGTGCATTCAACCAGGTGCGCCACCACCAGCCCATGCATTGGGATTTCTACTGGAGAGAACCTGTCCCATTAGACCTAAGCAAGACATTATTAGAGATCATGTTCGTGTGTGTGTGTGTGTGTGTGCGCGCACATGTGCGCCTCCATGGTTATTGCTGGGGCTCAGTGTCTGCACCACAAATCCACTGCTCCTCGAGGCTATTATTTCCATTTTGTTGCCTTTGTTATCATTGTTATTGCTGTTGTTGGATAGGAAAGAGAAATCGAGAGAGGAGGGGACTACAGAGAAGGGAGAGAAAGATAAGACACCTGCAGGCCTGCTTCACTGTGAAGTGAACCCCCTGCAGGTGGGGGAGCTGGGGGCTTGAAATGAGATCCTTACACCAGTCCTTGCGCTTTCCACCATGTGTGTGCTTAACTGGCTATGCCACTGCCAGGACCCCAGAGATCATGTTCTTATTTGATTCTTTGCCATTCCCCATCTTCCTTCATTCTTTCCATTGCAACTTTTGCTTTTGTTTAACAAGTTTCCCCTCAATGCATCCAAATACCTATCTCCAGCTATGCATGTAGGGAGCCTGACTTGAGATGACTTGTGAATATGACGTGGAGCAGACACATAGGAAAGAATGGTCCTAATGTTGCCATGTGCAGAAGAGACCTAGAGTCAAACCAGAATGAAAGAAGGAGACAGTGGACTTTAAGATAAGCAAACTGTCAAAACAGGCACAATTTAATCAGGGAAGAGTTTTATGGTTGGAAACAAAATAAGATTTTTTTGAGAGGCATTATCCAATATTCAACTATGACTGAAAAAAAACAATTTTATTTGAACTCTCCATTTGGAAAAAGTACAAGTGGAGAGGAGGAAGAAGAGGGGAAGAACTATGGAGGTGTGTGTCTGTGTGTGTAGGCAGAAACTGATAGGCAAAAGGGCCAGGGGGTGGTGCACCAGATTAAGCGCACACACTACAGTGCACAAGGACCCAGGTTCAAGCCCCTTGTCCCCACCTGCAGTGGGACTGCTTCACAAGTTGTGAAGTATGGCTGCAGGTGTCTCTCTGTCTCTTTCCTTCTCTATCTCCCCCTCCCCTCTCAGTTTCTCTGTCTCTATACAATAAATAATAAAAATGAATCAATAATATGTTTTCCACATAGAAGCAAAACAAACAAAAAGAAACTGACAGGTAAATAAGTTGCTTATGTTGTTTAAGTTGTAGTAAGATCCTATCAAAATAGATTTCCCAAGTTTATTTGAAAGTAATTGTAAGAAGCATTTGTTTTGATTCTGCAAACAAATAGAAGAAAATGCATCCTCACTGAGTAAGCAAGACCACAGACCTTTAAATCCAGTGTTACAGTGAGGAGATATGGCAAGAGTAAGTAGGATACCAACTCCACAACATGTCATTTTGTTATCAACTTAATTGAAGTTGTTCTGTCATGAATGACAATCCATCAGAGATTCAGCCAGTCAGTATGTCCTGACATTATTTGTAATGAGAGGTCTCCTGAAACCCTAAGGGAAAATCGACTCATTTTGTATGATTTTACTTTTTTGCTTTTGAATCATTTCAGCTCTAGAGTAAAACATGTGCATTTTATTAAATCTGTAGAAAAAGTGGTTGGCCCAGAAGTCAAAATACTAACATACTTGTACCTAAGGCATTTCACTTTTTCAAATATGCAAAATTGTGTCCTTACTACTCACCTTTATAACCCCCTTCGATATGCTATCAAATATCCCATAAAATGGTCACTCCTTGCTTGATTTCAGAATCCAAAACCTCCATGGTAGATGAATATTATTGGGTGGTTATAAAAAATAAAGCTTCTACGTTTCTGCTTTCAGCTATGATGTACATCATTATTTCCATTAAGAACAACTGCTACACAGATATAAAATATCAACTATATTTCATTTGAAGGAATTAAAGAGAGTCCAAGACAGTTAATACTTGAGGGGCAAAGGATTTGGAAAAGCAAAGTGCATTATAAGGAGTTCAGTCTGCAGACCTGGCTTTTGCTGAGGGAATTTGTTGGCTTTTGGGCCATCACAAAAGAAACTGAGAAGCCATCCTTACTAAAAGGCTACCTACAGAGCTTGCAACAATTATTTGGAACTGGAAACAGGAAATCTCCATTAGACTTGCCAAAGTAGCTAGGATTTAAGAATCTATAATCCCTGTGCGAGGGTGTGTGTGTGTGTGGGGGGGGGGTGTGTGAGATAGAGTGAAGGTATTTTATTATTTGGTGTCATGTTCCCTGTGAATAATTTGCCAGTTCTAAATTTGCACATGACAAGCTTGCCAGCAAGCCAGGCAAAGAATAGCTAAAAAGTGAATAGAACTTTCACGGTACTAGAAGGATAGAAATTGGAGTCCAGGACACACTAAGGAGGATAGGCCCTAAAAAGCAGCCCAACTATTCTACGTCAGCTCATCTGAGAACTATATCTATATAGTAGAGGTAAAACCACATATATTAGGTTGTAGGAAAAGTCAGGACACATTTTTTTTTTTGCATAAAAAAGCAGGAAAAAAAATCTCCTGACTTTTCCAACAACTCAGTAGATCAAGTTTTAAAAAACTTAAACAGAGAAGCAATTACAGAAGCTAGAACTCACACCTTCTGCACCCTTAAAAGGATTTTGGCCCATAGTCCCAGAGAGGGAGAACTGTTAAGGGAAGATGACTAGAGGGCTCTGTACCCCAATTCTATCAGGACACAGAGAAAGAAGAGGGAAAAAGGAAAGGCATTCAGAAATAATAATAGGTATAGGTGTGACTTAGAAAGGAAGAGAAAGCAGGAACCATAGGGAAAAATGGACAAAAATATAGTTATAGAAATAGTAAGTCAACCCATATTTTGACCTTGGGAGAACCACTGATGTTTCCAATGGAAGGAATGAGAACACAGAACTCTGGTGGTGGGAATGTTGAAAACTGTCCAACGTTATCTTATAATTTTGTAAACCAATATTAAATCAATAACTCTAAAAAAGAAAAGCCTTAAAACTTTACTTGAAGTAGTATCCTGGAATAAGGTATTATGTTCCTCTCATAGCTGCCTACCAGAAAATAGGATACGTCCTCATGAGGTAATGAAAACAGTCTACAAGGTCTCTAATGTCATGTGCACCTAGCCTGGAATCTTACGTATACCAAGAAATAGGGCTGAAAATAAAGCTTGACAATAGGAAGAGACTGTGATTTATAGATACGGAAATAATCTACTACAGAGAGAAAAATGACTAGAAATAATATACTCAGGTTAAAAAATAGTTGGAAAATTCCTTTGGAGAGCCACAATTTATTTAAAAAATAAGTAAATGAAAAGAAAATAAACATTTCATAATTGATAAAATTATGCATTCAGAAAAATTTAACACCCAATGTTGATTAAAAAATTCAATTAATCATATGAGCTTGGATTAGAAGACAAATTGGTTAATCTGAAAAAGAGTATCTTTAGCACAATTCTTACTCAGCAATGAAATTCCACTGAGATCAAGAGATTGCAACAAGGATGTCTGCTATGGTTATCTCCACTGAACACTATACTATATACTGGAATATCAGACAGTGTAATAAGGCAAGAATAAACTATATAGATATTTACAATTAAATAAAACAAAACTATTATTACACTCACAGAAAACTGGTAGAAACTATAAAACAACCTATTCAGTCAATTTATCAGTATCAATAGATATAAGTAAATATGACATGCCAATTTATTAATTTATTGGCACATATATGCATACATAATTAGAAAATGAAATTTAAGAACAATAGCATCACAAGTAACCATTCAAGAATCATTGCAATAAAATATGTATAAATTTTCTAAAAGTACTTTAATTTTTGAGAAAAATCTAAACATCCTAAAAAACTAGAGTAGTATGTGGTACCAACAGATGGTAGACTCCTTACTATAATGATGTCCCTGTTCCTCAAATGTCCTATAGATTCATGGCCACTACATTTAACATGAAATATTCTCTTTGGAATTAAACCAAAATTTTTCCAAATGTATATAGCAACTCAAAAGATTAAGAATAGCAAAGATAATCTTAAAAATAGTAAAGTTGCAAGGATTTTAAGGTTGCATTTCAAGATACTTTATATGGGCAGTATTTAGTAAAGCACTGCATTTGTCTGAGATGAACAAATGAGATAAGGGACACAGGGTCAGTAATAAGCCAATACACACATGGGCACATGGATTATGACAAACTTGACTCCATAGTAGAAGCAAAGAAGTCTTTTCAACAAGTAGACTGAATTAATATTCTTAAACAATGAACCCTGTCCCTAGCTTCTAACAATTTCTGATCAACTTAAGTTCTAAAGGCAGTAACAAAGATAATGAAGTATCTAGGAAATACCATGGTAAAGTATGATCACAATCTTTGGGTGGGCAAAGTTGCAACAAGTGGAACTCTAAAGCACTGAACAACTACTACAAAATCAAGATTCAAAAATAATACTAGAATAACCAAACAGAAAAGTTGGAAAAAAGACTAGAGCCAACACTTTACAAGAGAAGATAGCCAAGTAGCCAATAAATATAAAAAAGCTATCACACCCATCAGTTATAGGGTAAACATATCAAAACTATATTGAGATGCCACTGTACAACCCATCAAAACAAGTAACTGAAAAAGATTAAGTTTGTCAAGTACTGGCAAAGATGAGTAATAACTGAAACCTACAAACTGGGAATACATGTTTGTTTAAGGAGGCCTAGCACTGAACCCAGACTTCATATATGCAACACACACAATTTCCATCACTGCACCCTGGGGAGTGTAAACTGGTGACACTTTTTTAGCTCTTTTAACACTATCTACTAAAACTCTTCCATCTTTACTAAGGCTGTGTATAGGAGCAAATGATCACAATACTACTGTCTGCAATGGAAAAAATGTTATTTTTAAAGCCCCAAATGTCATCATACAGCCTATAAACAAACCTGTCTTACTGGTCAAAGAAATACTGTACAGTTTTGAAACATAAACTCTGCAGCATCAATACATTCACAAGCTATGTTGTGTGAAAGACAGCAGACAAAAAATATCGACAGTGTTATTTCATACACATGTAGTTCAAAGCTGCCAATACTCTGAGAATCAGAGATGTGAGGCTAGTGACTGGCAGAAGGAGGTGGGGGGCTTCTATTCTTTATCATAATTCTGCAGTTGTGGTGGTTGTGAAAATTCATCCAACATTATGCTATCTGACCACTTTCCTCTCTATTTTTATAACTCAGTAAAAAAAGATGACTTTAAAAATTGAGGGGGTTAAAAATGAAAATTTTCTTGTTAAGATTTATATTTTTGTTTTCAGAGTAGTTTTTCACAGATGGAGAAATTGTCATGCTCTAACTATGCAAGATTAAATTTTCTTTCTCTGTGAAATGTGAACATTTTAAAAGAGGGCAAAAATATTTCATTTTTTACCCAAGGCAAGTATATGAAAATTCTTGGGGCAGCATGACTGAAAGTAAAGTGTATATTTTCACCACATAACCACAGTGAAAATGGAGACTCTTTGTTGGCTGAAATTTTAACTTTATTGACCCTAAGACATTGTGACATATGGTATCACTACTGGAGGTCACACTGAGCCTGAGCAATGGGGGTGGGGGGGCGAGGAGACTTGTTTCTACACTGTTTAACCTACCTCATTCCTGAACACTGAACACACCACATACATTTTACATGGAACTTTTTTTTTTTTTTACCTTATTTATAAGATTAAAAAAAACCTTTTCTCATTTTGGCTTATTTATAGCTTTTAAAAACTTTAAACGTATACACATGCACTTCTGGAACCATGAAGTTTTTGTGAGTTACACAACCCTACACCTTAGCAAATACTGGTTAGCTTCTTTGAGATATAGTGCTCTCTGGATTTCTAATAAGCTGAGGACGAGCTGATTTAATTTCTCCACCTCCATCCACATATGTGTAAATAGGAGCAAACATATGCGTATTATACACATGCTCCAGCAAAACTGGGCAGTTTATCTTGAATAATTCATTGTTTGTGGAACTGGTAATTGGAATTGCATTTAAGTTCCAACCTAGCAGTGCTGAGCAGTATTTGAAAATAGAAAACTGAACACAAAGATCTGTTGTTTCCTCTGCAGGATGTCATCAGGCTTGTCCACTGGCAAACTGCATAAGCAATAGTGTCACCATGCAGGACAGCTGAACTGCTGACAGGTACTTGCAGGCACAGCCCTGATGAGGTCAAATACCCCTAAACCTGCCTTGTTTGCTGATCTTTTAATCGGATTCAACTTGACGGTGGCCACCGCACAAGGCTTTCTGACAGTATGTGACAGCATCTGACAGCAAAATATTGTGATTTTTCACCATTTGATGATATTCCAGATCTTTTGCAGGCCTGTGTAAACTAGCATAGTGTTTTCTAGAAAATGTTACAGCAGTTAATCACTTAAAAATTTCAATTGAGTCCTAAGTTAATGAATCTCACATTTCAAGAATAATAGGTCATGTAGAAGTCAGTGATCCCAAGGACTTTGGTTAAGGGTAAAAAAAAAACAAAAGCACACATCAGTGTGAACTTACAGTTCAGCTCCCAGAGTTGTCTGTATCTCCAAGGGAACAGGGACATCTCTCTTCTTCCTTCAGCGATTTTTTAAACGGACTATTGCAGACCCAACTTCCTAATGATAAAAACAAAAGCATACTATGCAACTTACTATTCATGTACAAAGAGCTTTAGAATTCCTTTTTACTTATTTACTGGGTAGAGACAGAGAGGAACAGAGAGGGAGAAAGACAAAACAACCTGCAAGTGCTTCACTGCTCCTGACACTTCCCCCCCTGCAGGTGGGGACCAGGTTCTTGAACCTTGATCTATGTACATGCTCATGTGTGTGCTCAATCAGGTGTGCTTTTTCATAGGACCTGAAATACATGTTAACCTTTTCCTACATTCTTAAAGAATACAATTAATGATTTTGGGGGTGGAGAGGAAAAAAAATCCCTGGAAAACAATTTTTTAATATTATTTATTCCCTTTTGTTGCCTTTGTTTTATTGTTGTAGTTGTTATTGGTGTTGTTGTTTGATAGGACAGAGAAATGGAGAGAGGAGGGGAAGACAGAGGGGAAGAGAAAGACACCTGCAGACCTGCTTCACCGCTTTTGAAGCGACTCCCCTGTAGGTGGGGAGCCGGGGGCTCAAACTGGATCCTTAGGCAGGTCCTTGCACTTTTTAATCTTTATTTTGAATGGAGACAGAGAAATTGTGAGGGGAGGGGAAAAGAATACGGGAGACAGACAGACACCTGCAACCCTGCTTCACCACTCATGAAGCTTTCCTCCTGCAGGTGGGGACCAGGGGCTTGAACCTGGATCCTTGTTCACTGTAGTGTGTGTGCTTAACCAGGTGGGCCACTGCCTGGCCCCTAGAAAACTATTTTTAATAAGTCCCCTATAAGCCCCTACACATTTCTTCCCAGTATTTTCTCATCAGTTATTTACAAGATTTCAAGCCTAAACAAAACAAAATTAAAATTGCATTAAACTTTCATTATCATGGAAATTATTTTCTAATTTATATCCTATCCTTTTGACATTGATACTTTGAATTGTTCTGAAATAAAACAGATGTATCCTCTGTGGTTTCCTATTGAGCTTAGAACAATGCCCAACTAATGCTCAATGTTCTTGCTAGGACAGATTTTCTTGCATATCTTCTTGCTCATTTTGGTGGAACCATCATTGCCTTCAACACACCAAGCTCTTTTCTGCTGAAGGGCTCTGTAGTTGCCCTTGGATGTCCCTTTCTCAACTTTGTCCTTGGCAGAGTATTCCCTCCCTGACCACTCCCACGGCTGTTCTTGCCTCCCCTGCTGTACCAGCATTCTCCTCTCTTCATTTCACTTTTTTGTGCCATTATGTATGCTTTATGTTATTTGTATTCCCCAGTAGGATATAAACTACTGGGGACCAATGTTCATGGCCTTACTTACTCCTTTATTAGCAATATTTACCCTGTAGGTATATTACTGTCTCTATTTTGCAAGTATGCCTGGTGATTAAACCTAATATTTACAGATACACTACCACAGGAGATCTAAGAATGAGTTAGATAATACTTGTGTTGACCTAGATTTATATGGGTGTCAGCCACAAGTGTAGCATTTAGGTAAATGTAATTGTGTAGATTGCTCTTAAGTAGTATTTGAAAATATATAGGACTTATTTTTTTAAGACCAATTTCTGAAGCATCAAAAGACAAGTATCAGGTCTCATTTCATCCATCATAATAAAGCTATTTTCAAGTACAAGATAGGGAATATCTTAGGATTTTTAAAAATTTTTATTTTATTTATTGGATAGAAACAGCCAGAAATCAAGAGGAAAGGAGGAGATAGATACTTGCAGCCATGCTTTACCACTTTCAAAGCTTTCCCCCTGCAGGTGAGGGCCAGGGGCTCAAACTCAGGTTCTTTCCCATGGTAATATGTCACTCAACTAGGTGCACCACTACCCAGCCCTATATCTTAGGATTTTAATGCGATGAATTTATAACACTAAATATTTAGGAGGAGGGCAAGATGGTGGTTAAGTGCATGCATTACCATGAACAAGGACCCAGGTTCAAGTCCCCAGTCCCCACCCGCAGGAAGAAAGTTTCAGGAGTGTTGAAGCATGTCTCCAGTTTTTTCTTTAAGTCTCTCTCCCTTCCCCTCCCTCTCAGTTTCACTCTATTCGATCAGGTAAAATAAAGTTTTAAAAAAAAAAAATCCATGTGGAACATAAAAAGGCATGCTACAGTTACCTAATTTAGAGATGACTATTGATAAATCCACTGCCATGACCCTAGTAAGAGGCATTAATGACCCTGAGTACTCAGCTGCACTTTTCACAACCCTTGTAGTCTTCTAATTGACCTCTGTCCTTGTTACAGGAAGAAGCTTTGTCAAAGGTATTCTCTCTAAGGCTCCATACAAATGCAAATGAGAACTACTGAAAGGGGAGCAGAACAGAAAAGGACCTTCCTGGTTTGTGGAGGGTGACACTTATATCTCTGCACATGGTGAGTGTGACAGACAAGGACCTCTTCATGACCTACTATTTCAGGGGTAGGGAAGAGAGCTTGTTTTCCTCTATGTTCATGTTCTTTAAAATCTAGAAGAGCTACATCCTGGGACATGATGGCAGAGGACCTAGTGGGGGTTGTACTGTTAAGTGGAAAACTGGGAAATGTTATGCATTTACAAACTATTATATTTATGGTTGACTGTAAAACATTAATCCCTCAAGAAGGAAATCTAGAAGAGCTATGCTAGCTTGGAGAACGATAGCATGAAAAGACTCATCAGTAAGAAGCGCCAGGAGCATCATTTTTAATGCAACTACAGAGCAAGTGGGCTGTCTAAGGGCTTACCCACAGAGATTTCAGAGATATCTTTTGTCAACAGAGAAATGCATTTTTAAAATATTACTTATTTACTGGATAGAGACAGAAATTGAGAAGGATGCAGGAGGGAGAGAGGGAGAGAGACAGAGAAACACCTGCAGCCCTACTTCACCACTTATGAAGCTTTCCCCCTGCAGGTGGGGACCAGTGGCTTCAACATGGGTGAGAAATCCATTTTTTGAATGGGTGTCACTGCTGAATTTTTTTTTTTTTTTGAGTCATCCTGAGGTTAGATCAGGGTGCTATGATTTCTTGGTTGCAGAACTTGACTGGTAACCAGAATTATTTGTGTTCTGACTTTTTATCCTATAAAGTAGGATAAGAAAGTAGTTCCCATCTGAAGTAGACAGGATGGAGACATTGATGCCACACAAGTAAAACTCTTAAAACAGAATGTGATATGTATTAAATTAATTCAGTAGATAATAGCTGTGACTATGCATCTTGAGTCTGAATCATAAGCACTGTTCAATATTGTGGTTCTGTGCCTACCTGAGCAATTACAAAGCAAATAGGACCATAGCGAATTTTTACTATGTTAATAATCCACAGGCTAGTGAAGAGAAGAACGTTTTATAGTCAAGTTGGTCAAATTCCAATTTCAGTGCAAACTCCAGCTTCTCTCAGTTGTGAAGTGATTTTATTTCTTGGGGTCAAACAGGTAGCTCACCTGGAAAGTGTAGCTGCTTTTCCATGTGTAAGACCCAAAATGGAATATGACCTCCAATCCTTATGGTCTCTTTCCCTGTCTCTCTGCCTTAGTCTTTTCTTCTAGCTAGAAATGTCAGATCAGAGCATTGAAGCCTAGTGACAACAAAATCTTTTTCACATCTTTCAAGGTGTCTGCTTTCTTTTCAAGTCACAGACTGTTTGCTTTGTGTTGTGTGTATCTGAAATAATACATTATCTCAGCACTTAATGTGCACCACTTAGCTACCACAAGGAAGAAAATAAAAATAGTACATAGAAACAAGAGGGATTACAATTTACTGGAGACAGACATAAACAATGTGTAATTTGAATGGCAAGTGAATAAATATCTGTGTGTGAAGTTTGACTCCTAGAAAAATGATAATTCATTTTTATTATGATAGTTCATGTTATTACTATCTGGCATTTATATACACAGAACTGTAGTTCATTTTGTTAGTATCTGCTTAAGCCAAGTGAGGTAAATAATTCACACCTATAGAAAGCAGTGCTCTGAAAATTTTCTGAATGATTCTTCATGGCAATGTTGATATGATAAGTCAAATGATTTTTAAAATTTTTTTTCTGAAGGTATCCTTTTCTCTCATCACACATTTCCTGAGCTTTGGTGCATGCTGACATTCCAGGTAATCTGCATGAGCACAGAGAAGCATTACATGGTACTCTTGTCCTGCATCAGCATTCCATGAGCACCATATAGGTGCAACAAGAAGGAAAATAAAAACAGTACATAGAAGTACAAGGATTTGGGAGTCGGGCAGTAGCACAGCGAGTTAAGCACATGTGGCATGAAGTGCAAGGATCTGCTAAGGATCCTGATTTGAGCCCCTGGCTCCCCACCTGCAGGGGCATCACTTCACAGGCGGTGAAACAGGTATGCAGGTGTCTCTTCCCCCCCCCATATTTGCCTCCTCTCTCCATTTCTCTCTGTCCTAACAATGACATTAATAACTACAACAATAAAAAACAAGGGCAACAAAAGGGAGTATATATATATATATATATATATATATATATATATACACTTAGAATTTGAGAATAGGGGCCAGGTGATGATGTATTTTGATGTATTTGGTTAAGTGCACACATTATAATGTTCAAGGACCCAGGTTCAAGCCCCTGGTCCCCAAGCAGGGGGAAAGCTTCACAAGTGGTGAAGCAGGGCTACAGGTGTGTCTCTGTCTCTTTGCCTCTCTATCTCTCCCTACCCTCTAATAATTTCTCTCTGTCTCTATCCAATAATAAGTAAAATATTAAAAAACAATTTATTGGAGAAAATAGGGATAAACAATGTATGAATTGAATGATAACTGAAAAATAAATATCTGTTCAAGAACAAAGCTGAAGAGCTATTTTAAGTCAACAGAGGAGCAGAAGTAGACAGTGGAGAGGAAGATTAGAGAATTTAGGTGACTCAAGAGCATTCCCTGAGAAAGTAGGCAAGAATTCCCTTAGAGGACTTAACTAAGCTCTAGGTAGCAGGGCCTGGCTCTGTAGACAGGCTTGTTGGAAGATGGAAGGCTTAGTGAGCAAGCTTCACAGATTGTACCTGGATCTCTGCATATATAATTCTCACTCCCCCTGGACCTTTTGCCTTGTCTTCTTATAGTGAGAAATATTACACTAGGAGCCTGTCACAGACACTCAGGGAAAAGGATTTTGCTTGCTGATGTTATCATCAAGTTTTCATAAGGGACAGACTACTGTTCCATGATAATTCATTCTATATGACAGAGTCCCTTCCAGCTAAAGAACATCATGACAGGGAATAGCAGGCATAGCTCTCAAGACATCCCTGAGATGTCTCCAACCATATCTATTTAACCAGGCTTATATGTAATGCTATTTGTGTTGAAGAATTTTAGTAATTTTCTAATTTAACAAAACTTACAGATGGACAATAACTTGAAATGTATCCATATATAATTTGGATTCACTTAATGTATAAATATACACTATATATATATATCTTAGAAATTCAACAGGGAAGGAAAAAAAACATTATGTAGTGAATACCCTGCCCTTTTCTGTAAAACTCTGAAATGGTAAGGACTGTCCAGTAATTTCCTTTAAGTTACATAAAACCGTTGTTATAATTCTGTAGGCATCATGCTCCTCTAGGAAAATGATGTATGGAGAGTCATCTGGTAGGGGCTGATGGGATGTAAATGAAACTAATTAAGGAAATGTCAAACATAATTAATAAAACAGGTTTAAGTTGCAAAAGCCCTGTCAGTGGAATGAATGGAGAAGCCCATTGTCGGGTGTACTCTTTCCCTCTCTCTTCTCCTCTCCAGCTTTATTTAGCCCTGTTCAATTAGATCCTGGAAAGCTACTTGAAGCTCACTTTTCTACCTCACCTTCTCCGATCTTGATCCCATAGAGGGGGAGGATATAAATTTTCCTGTCGGCCTGCAGCTTGGAAAAAAATTAATTGCCAGTGACTCATCTTTTCCAAGTACTACAGGACATTAACATAACCAATTTGCTCCAACTCCTCACTGGCTGCTTAATAGAGCATCTGACCAGCTGATAAAACCAGGGGGCTGCTGATGCTACCTTATTATTACTAGCATTTTCATAATATCTAAATATTATGGTGGTGTGATGCACAGGCTCCATTTATTATTGATAAGAACAAAAAAGAGAGAGAGAGAAGGGAATTGGAAATAACAAAGCGGGTGAGCGACCTATAATTATGGCAAGCAAATTAGAGTATGTGGTGGAGTCAGTTACATTTGCCTAGGAGTAATGATGCCCGAGACCTTTTCCTTCCCCTGAGACTGGAGAAATAATGGATTCCTTTGCAGCTGCAGATGGGGTAGGAGAAGGCTGTCATGAGGACAGTGTTTACAGAAGTTAGGCTGAGCTCATGGCTATGAGACCTGCCTGCAGTGTTGCAGTCAGCTTCAATCATTTCAGCCACTGAAGCAGAAGTCACTCCAAAGCCCACTGGCTTCTGCAAGGGGTAGGTGACAAGAGTGGAAGCCAGGGAGAAGGGTCCTGTGTCCTGCTGGAAAGTCAACCACTATGTTTGGAAGGGGCATTTCAAACCTCTTCAGCTCTCAGGCAAGGGTGATAACCTTGAAAACCAGAGTCCAATCTGCATTTAAGTGGAGAGATAAAGATCAAGTATGGTTTCTGTTTACTGATAGTTTGCTGGGCCTCAGTATAGGTCATTTCAGCTCTGTTCCTGCACACACACACACACACACACACACACACACACACACACACACTTACTTTACACCTGAGACTTAACACTATTGGACAAGTATTAACTAAACATCTACAGTTTCCAGACTCAACTAGAAAGACCTAGTACATGTACCTAGGAAGCTGCAAGTATCCATTTTGAATCAAATTAGATCAACAAACACAGACAGATTTTGTAGGGAAGCAAATTTCTCGAGAAATAGCCATTTGTGATAAATTTGAGGCTTGATATGTATCCAGCAACTCAGAAGGCAATTTAAAAAAAATGACAGTAAATTGGCAAAACCAGGTGATGCTATCAAAGGAGTGTGCCTTGCTGCTTAATGAATAGTAGTCAAAATTTGTTCTGCTGGATATTAGTCTTACCACAAAATAAGTGCTCAAATACTAATGGGACCAGTTCAACAGAACACGAGTGTCAGCTTAGAGAAACAGTCACTGGCCATATTTGAGATGGTAATGGATCTCTATTGGACTTACTATGCTAAGGTAAAAATCCTGTCAATAAATGATTTGTATGGAGGTTAAACACGTTCATATTTTTTAACTTTCCTGTCTGAAATTTTCTAAAATGCAAAGTCTGGGGGAAGGTTCCTATTGCATTTATATTTTGCAAGGCTAATACTTGGGTAATTACACCACGACTTGTTGGGTTGTTAGAAAAGTCATGATGAATTAAAAAATATTTATCTTGATTTGTTTTTTTAAGGAGCGGTGGATTCATGGTGCAGGCACCGAGACCAGCAATAACCCTGGAGGAAAAAAAAAAAAAGAAAAAAGAATTTGGAAACTCAACAACATGCTGCTTAAGAACTGCTGGGTCAGAGAGACAACTCAAGCAAGAAATTCAAATGTTCCTGGAAAAAAAATGAAAGCAAAGACACAAGCTATCAAAATATTTGAGACACAGCTAAAGCAGTACTGAGAGGGAAACTCAGAGCCATACAATCACAAATTAAGAGAACAAGAAAAAGCTCAAATAAATGACCTTACTGCATACCTTAAGGACTTAGAGGAACAAAGGAACCCTAAAGCAACCAGAAGGATGGAAATAATTAAAATTAGAGCAGAAATAAACAGCATCAAAAATAAGAGAACCATACAAAAAATCAACGAAGCCAAATGTTGCTCTTTGAAAAATTAAACAAGATAGACAACCCCCTAGCCAGAATCACTTAAAAAAATGGGGGAAGGGAGAAGACTCAAATAAATATAATTGTAAATGATAGAGGAGATATCACAACTGAAACTACAGAAATCCAGAAAATCATTTGAACCTTCCATGAAGAACTATACGCCAGCAAGCTAGAGAATCTGGAAGAAATGGAAAAATTCCTAGAAACATATGTCCTTCCAAAACTGAATCAAGAAGAACTACAAAACCTAAATGCACCAATCACAGACAAAGCAATCGAAACAGTTATTAAGAATCTTCCCAACAACAAAAGTCCTGGACCAGATGGCTTCACAAACAAATTCTACAAATCCCTCAGGAAACAGTTAATACCTATACTTCTAAAGCTTTTCCACAAGATTGAACAAACAGGAATACTCCCTTCCACATTCTATGAAGCCAACATTACCCCCTGATACCAAAAGCAGATAGAAACATAACAAAAAGGAAAACTACAAACCAATATCTCTGATGAACATAGATGCCAAAATACTAAACAAGATCCTGGCCAACCAGATACAACAGTATATCAAAAAGATTGTTCATCACGACCAAGTGGGATTTATCCCAGGAATGCAAGGCTGGTTCAACAACCTAAGTCAATCAATGTCATTCACCACATCAATAAAAGCAAAACCCAAAACCACATGATTATCTTAACAGATGCAGAGAACCATTTGACAAAATACAACACCCATTCATGCTCAAAACACTACAAAAAATGGGAATAAATGGGAAATTCCTCAAGATAGTGGACTCCATATACAGCAAACCTACAGCCAACATCATACTCAATGGACAGAAGTTGAAAGCATTCCCCCTCAGATCAGGGACTAGTCAGGGCTGTCCATTATCACCATGACTCTTCAACATAATACTGGAAATTCTTGCCATAGAAATCAGGCAAGAGAAAGAAATCAAAGGAATAAAGAATGGAAAGGAAGAAGTCAGGCTCTCACTATTTGCAGATGATATGATAGTATACATACAAAAATCTAAAGAATCCAGCAGAAAACTACTGGAAGTTAGGCAATATAGCAAGGTTTCAGGCTACAAAATCAATGTACAAAAATCAGTGGCATTTCTTTATGAAAACACCAAATCTGAAGAAGACATCCAGAAATCAATCCCATTCACTGTTCAGCAAAATCATTAAGTAACAAGGAATAAAGCTACCAAAGAAGTGAAAGACTTGGGGGTCGGGCGGTGGTGCAGTGGGTTAAGTGCATGTGGTGCAAAGCGCAGGGACCGGCGTAAGGATCCTGGTTCGAGCCCCCGGCTCCCCACCTGCAGGGGAGTCGCTTCACAGGTGGTGAAGCAGGTCTGCAGGTGTCTATCTTTCTCTCCCCTTCTCTGTCTTCCCCTCCTCTCTCCATTTCTCTCTGTCCTATCCAACAATGAATTGCGTCAACAAGGGCAATAATAATAGCCACAACGAAGCTACAACAAGGGCAACAAAAGGGGGAAAAAATGGCCTCCAGGAGCGGTGGATTCATGGTGCAGGCACCGAGCCCAGCAATAACCCTGGAGGAGGGGGAAAAAAAAAAAGAAGTGAAAGACTTATATACTGAAAACTATGACCCACTATTCAAGGAAATAGAAAATGATACCAAGAAATGGAAAGACATCCCATACTCATGGATTGGAAGAATAAATATCATCACAATAAATATTCTCCTCAGGGCCATATGCAAATTTAATGAAATACCCACCAAAGTTCCACCATGCTTCTTTAAGAGGATAGGACAAAAACTATAATAGTTTATCTGGAATCAGAAAACACCTAGAATTGCCAAAACAATCTTGAGGAAAATAAACAGAAATGGAGGCATCACACTCCCAGATCTCAAACTATAGTATAAGGCCATCATCATCAAAACAGCCTGGTACTGGAACAAAAACAGGCACACAGATCTGTGGAACAGAACTGAAAGCCCAGAACTAAACCCCCACACCTATGGACATCTAATCTTTGGTAAGGGGACCCAAAATACTAAATGGAGGAAGGAGGCTCTCTTCAATAAATGGTGCTGGGAAAACTGGGTTGAAACACGCACAAGAATGAAACTGAACCACCTTATCTCACCAGAAACAAAAATCAACTACAAATGGATCAAGGACATGGATGTTAGACCAGAAACTATCAAATACTTAAGAGGAACACATTCGTGGAACACTTTCCCACCTAAACCTCAAGGACATCTTTGATGAAACAAACCGAACTGCAAGGAAGACTAAAGCAGAAACAAATCAATGGGACTACATCAAATTGAAAAGCTTCTGCACAGCCAAAGAAACTATCACACAAAGAGACCCCTCACAGAAATTGAGTAGATCTTCACATGGCATATATCAGACAAGAGAGCAATAACCAAAATATACAAAGAGCTCAGCAAACTGAGCAACAAAAAAGCAAATGACCCCATCCAAAAATGGGCAGAGGATATGAACAGAACATTCACTACAGAAGAGATCCAAAAGGCTAACAAACACAAGAAAAATTACTCCAGGTTGCTGATTTTCAGAGAAATGCAAATAAAGACAAACCTAAAATACCATCTCACCCCTGTGAGAATGGCATATATCAAAAAGGACAGCAGCAACAAATGCTGGAGAGGCTGTGGGGACAGAGGAACCCTTCTGCACTGCTGGTGGGAATGTAAACTGGTCCAGCCTCTGTGGAGAGCAGTCTGGAGAACTCTCACAAGGCTAGACATGGACCTTCCATATGACCCAGTAATCCCTCTCCTAGGGATATATCCCAAGGACTCCATAAAACCCAACCAGAAAGAAATGTGTAAACCTATGTTCATAGCAGCACAATTTGTAATAGCTAAAAACAAAAAACAAACAAAAAAAAAAACAACCTGGAAGCAATCCAGGTGCCCAACAACAGATGAGTGGCTGAGAAAGTTGTGGTATATATACACAATGGAATACTACTCAGCTATTAAGAACAATAAAACCACTTTCTCTGACCCATCTTGGTTGGAGCTAAGTCAGTAAGATAAATATAAGTATGGGGTGATTCCACTCTTAAACAGAAGTTGAGAAAGAATAACAGAAAGGGAAACTCAAAGCAGGATTTGACTGAATTTGGAGTAGGGAACCAAAGTAAAAACCCTGAGTTAAGGGTGAGGGTCGATGTTGGATGTCCAGCTTCAAGGGGCAGGGGGAGAGAGAGGGAGGGGAGGGAGGGAGGGAGGGGTGGGATGGAACACAGTCTTTTGGTGGTGGAAATGGTGTTTATGTACACTCCTATCAATTTAATCATATAAATCACTATTTAATTAATATGGCAGGAAAAATTGAATGTCTCAAACCTTTCATATCACAGACTGAGTATTTTTAATACATAGGCTGAGTCTTTGATATGTTGACTCTCTTAAAAGCTTAGACAAGTGGGGAAACAGTTACAGAGGCCAGACCTTCCACCTTCTGCAACCCACAAGAACCTTGGGTCCATACTCCCAGAGGGGTAAAGAATGGGAAAGCTATCAGGGGAGAGGATGGGATATGAAGATCTAGTGGTGGGAATTGTGTGAGTTGTGCCCCACCCCATCCTACGGTTTTGTTAATGTCCCCTTTCTTAAATAAGTAAATAAATTTAAAAAAAAATAAAACTTAGACCAGGGAGAACAGAAACAATGGGTGGCACAGCTATATACAAATAATGTAAAAGAACATAAATTATGGTGATGTTGAGTATCATACAGCAAATCCTAACAAAGGGATTTTTCAAAGTTAACCCAATTGCCCAATACTATGATTATAGCAATAACTCTCTATTGTATTCTTAAACCCTAAGACAGTAGGAACCTCCCACTTCCTCTTTAGAGCCTATATTTCCCCCAGTCCTGGAACCTCTAGGGTGGGGCTCACTTTCCTGCATGATTCTCTCAGTTCATACCAAATGATAATTGTATCTCGCCAATCCCAACCTATTGAATGCAAGGAGTACCACCCTAGCATGTTTCACTTCAGACTGTGTCTAGAGACATCAGGCATGGAATGTCAATCCTTCAGCCTCATTACTCAGGTAAGACCTTTCCTTTCATAGTATTTTCAAATTCCATTCTAGGAGGTTCACTTCATAAAAAAATCCCAAAACCTAGATATAGACCAGGTCCCATAAGATAGAGCATATGTTCACATGTATCCATAAATTACGGCAAAATATATACCTGAAAGCAAAAGTACACAGTAGTCTGAAGTGAGTCAGTATCAAGTTCATAATGAAATAGTGTCTACTTAGACTTAGATACCCTCCTCACCTACTTCCTATTACAGTTCTCTAACTCACTCCAAAGCTAACCTCATCAAAGCAAGGACTGCAAAAGCTGAATAAGGGCAAGAGACTGGCATACTTTAAGGATGACTCTTTAGTCACTATCAGGCCACCCCATCAGCTGGGGCCCTATTCGGAGAGTTCTGAGATTCCCAAACAGACATGATGAACCTAGACCTCCAGTAAATCCCTCTCTCCATTGTTAAGGGTCATTCCTAGCAGGAACAACACAACAGACCCCTTTGTGGGCCCCCATAGGACCCTGAGCTCAACTTGGATTACCAATGGTAGAGAATGTTCCATCCTCCGAAGGGAGGATGGACAATATACTCTATGCTACACCTTAGGAAGATGGGTCCTGATATTGGAGCAGCTTGGAACATTCCTACTTATGACCACAGAATGTGAGCTCAGAGCTACAGGGATGCAGAAGTCACATAGGCTCCTAAGCTGAATATGGGCCCCAGATCACATCAAATCGATGGGGTTTATATAGTCAACAATATTTATATACCTTTCCCATATTTGGGAGCTACTCTCTTCTCTAATCCAGCTTTCTGGTCCTTCTGCCAGCCATGACACCACCTCCCCAGACAATAATTAGGATCCACCTGCATATCAGATTTCAAACTCAGGCAAAAACAAACAAACAAACAAAAAAGCTAGTACAGCCACATGCCCTTTGGGATATAAATTATGCCTACTAGCAATCTACAAAATGGAAGGCCCCCCAACTCTTCATCTGCACTATTCCAGCCTTTAGGTCCATGATTGGTCAACAATTTGTTTGGCTTTGTATGCTAACTCTCTTTTCAGCCACCAGGTTCAGATGCTATCATGATACCGACCAGACTTCCCAACCCCACCAATGTGTCCTGGAGCTCCGCTTCCCTTGTGCCCTTCCCCACTATGAAAAGAGAAAGACTGGCTGGGAGTATGGATCAATCTGTCAACACCCATGTTCAGTGGGGAAGCAATTACAGAAGCCGGACCTTCTACCTTTTGCATCCCACAATGACCTTGGTTCCATACTCCCAGAGGGTTAAAGAATAGGAAAGCTATCAGGGGAGGGATTGGGATACAGAGTTGTGGTGGTGGGAATTGTGTGAAGTTGTACCCCTCTTATTCTATGGTTTAGTCAATGTTTCCTTTTTATAAAAAATAAATAAATAAATAAAACCACTATGGGCCAGGTGTTGGTGCTCTTGGCAGAGTAGGCTTGTGCAATGCTTCAAGATCCAGGTTCAAACCTCTGTTGGGGGATAGTCACATTGGTGAAGCAGTGCTACAGGCGTCTCTGTTCTTTCTCTCCAACACTCACACCTCTCTTGATTTCTGTCTCTATATAATAAGTAAATAAAATAATTTAAAAAACAATGCTAAAGTGTTTTTCACAGAGACTCAGATCAGCTTTTTATTTGTATTGCCAGTGTGGATTGTGGCTAACATTTAATACTATCAGACTTAAATTCTTGCACTTTAGATGTGCACAAGGCCTATGTTAGAAATGTGTGTCATTTCCCTAAGTGAGCATTGTTTCGTATTGTTCATATGTGTGTGTGTGTGTGTGTGTGTGTGTGTGTGTGTGTGTGTGAAATTATATAAAGTACTATGCTTATTGAATTTTGCAACTGGAGCCAGAAAGAAGGGACAGTAACTGTTAATGGATGAAAGTTTTAAAAGGGGGGATATAAGTTTTAAAAAGTTTTAATTGTTATGCAACTTTTTACATATACTACGGAGTCTGTATTTTTAAATGACAAATTATATAGTATCTAAATAATATCTCAATTAAAAAGGAAATAAAATAATTCGTGATAATTGTCATAGTACTTTCTCCATATTTAAATTTCTCTAGAATCATTTGAGCTATTTTTGCCTCCTGGTCTTCTATAAAATTTTAGATTATGAATGTCAAGTTCCACATAAAACAAATGGAAATTCAAGTAGAACTGTTTGAATGTATGGCTTTGTTTGGATAGAGCATATATCTCCATAATACTTATTTTTCTCAGCAAATTATATAACATTTCTTTTTTTCAATAAGAATCTTAGTTTTTTTAAAAATTAGGTTTTCCTAGGTTATTTTAGGTCAATTTAAATCAAGTATCTATTACAATATGTTAACATTGTGTTATCAAATATAAAAATGTAGTCAAACTGCAGGCTTAGTAACTAAAGTGATTTAATACTATCTGATTCTAAGGATCTGTAGCTTATGCATAATGTTTTTATCTGCTAAATACTAATTTTGACTGTTACTCATATTTCTTAACTTATGCAATGAGCTAGAAATTTCAGAATACTGCATATTAGAAGTGAAAACAGGCACTCTTTAATTGCACCTTATAGAAAGATATGTAAACATATTTCCACAATAATATGTGGACTGGGGGGGTAGATAGCATAGAAGTTATGTCAAAGACTTTCATGTCAGAAGTTCTGAGGTCCCAGGTTCAATCCCTAGCACCTATCCCAAGCCAGAACTCTGGTGTCTGTGTCTTGTCTATTTGTCTGTCTCTCTGTATCTCTTTCATTAAATAAAACATTAAAATAATTAGCATTTTAATAGATTTATGTTATAACATATATTTATGCATTAAAGGAAAGTTCTAATAATTTGGTAATTTTTAAAAAATAAATTAAGGTTGAATTTTAACAACTTGTATAAAGTAGTATAGTAACTTTTTAAAATTTATTTATTCCCTTTTGTTGCTCTTGTTTTATTGTTGTAGTTATTTTATTAATGTTGATTGTTGTTGGATAGGACAGAGGGAAATGGTGAGAGGAGATGAAGACAGAGACAGGGAGAGAAAGACACCTGCAGACCTGCTTCACTTCTTGTGAAGGGTCTCCTCTGCAGGTGGGGAGCCCGGGCTCAAACTGGGATCCTGGGCTCAAACCGGGATCCTTATGTTAGTCCTTGCGTTTTGCACCACCTGTGCTTAATTTGCTGCGCTACTGCCCAACTCCCAACTAGTAACTTTTAAAAAACCTTTGATATTTAAAGGTATATGGCACAGAATTTTATTTCCTAAAATTCACCTGCGGCCCTGCGTCAGGATCCTGAAGTTTCCCCCTGCAGGTGGGGACCAGGAGCTTGAACCTGGAGCTTGTACACTGTAATGTGTGTACTTAACCAGATGCGCCACCACCTGGCCTCCATGAGTTAACATATTTAAGAAAGTTTTACTAGTATCTAATGAGATAAATATCACAGATGTGTTACATGCTATCACTATGACTGTGTTCATATTAGTTTGGGGATGTGCTCATGATTAAAACTGCCATATTATTTCCCTTCTCAAATTATTTATATCACTAAATGCTTACTTTGTAAAAAAAAATAAAAGAGACATGTAATAGGATAATTCAGTTATGTCTGAAATTATTCATTTTATAACAGCCATTTTCCTCTCTTTGTCACTCTTTTTCCTTTTTGATAGGGATAGAAACAGTGAGAGACTATGCTTGCTTTCACAGCACATATACTAAAATTGGAAAGATACATAGAAACAGTAAGAGATGAGGGAGATAGAAAGGGAATGAAAAAGAGAGAGGCCTGCAGTACTGCCTCATCACTTTTGAAGCACCTTCCCACTTTTGACGGCCGGGGGGTGTTTGAACTTGGGATTTTGCATATAGTGTGTGCATTTGAATTTTATTTACTAGATATTTCTTGAGTGTAAGTTACATGACCATTTTCCACATACTTGTGATTCTTTTGTCTTTTCCTTTCTCATGTTCAATCTTTATTTCTTTAGACATGTAGTATATATTTAGACATGTAGTATATATTTATTATATCATTGTAGCTGATGATTCTAAAATTGGAAGGAATGTGCAGTTCAGTTCTATCCAGTAGCTCAGGCTGTCTGTGTTTCCTCACATTCTTTGTGGTTTTTCATATACAACATGTAACTGGTGGGGGTGAGGGGAGGGCTTTATCAATGGGACATCTTTGAAGTCTATAATTTGACTGTAAAGTCTTCTAGGGAAAGATTTTATTTATCTACTTGTTTTGATTTGACTTTGGAAATATTTCCAAAGTCCTGGGTCACGCCCATGACATAGCTGATACACTATCCAGGTGAGCTCTCTTGCTGGCTTAAGACCTACATTTTCTTTTCTTTTTTTTTTAACTAAATATATATATAATATATATATTATATATATATATACATAATTTTGTTTATTTGTTATTGGATAGAGACAGATCAAGAGGGGAGGGGGAGCTAAAGAGGGAGAGACACAGGAACACCTGCAGCTCTACTTCACCACTTGTAAAAATTTCCCCTTGCAGGTGGGGACCAGGGGCTTGAACCTGGGTTCTTACACACTGTAGTGTGTGTGCTTGATCAGGTCTGTCAACGCCTGGCCCCAAAACCAGTTTTTGCAAATCTAGAAGCATGTTAAAATGAATAGTCAGCTTGAGATTACTTCGGTATATAGAATTCAGGTTTCAAATGCACAGGAGAGACAGTTTACAAGTTCAAATCTGTTGAGGGATTCTTTTTCTGAGTAATTCCTTCTTAGTATAATTTTATTTTTAATATTTATTTTATTTTCCTTTTTGTTGCCCTTGTTTTTTAGTGTTGTTGCAGTTATTATTGTTGTAGTTATTGATGTGGCCCTTGTTAGATAGGACAGAGAAATGCAGAGAGGAGAGGAAGACAGAGAGGGCAAGAGAAAGATACCTGCAGACCTGCCTCACTGCCTGTGAAGCAACTCCCCTGCAGATGGGAAGCCGGGGACTCGAACCGGGATCCTTATGCTGGTCCCTGCGCTTTGTGCCATGCGCGCTTAACCCACTGTGCTACCGCCCGCCTCCCCTTAGTATAATTTTATTTCTTACTTATCCTCTAGAGACTCAGCTCTTTATAGAGATGCCTTATTAGACTCTTCCTGATTTCTTATATTCAAGACCCAGTGAATCTCCACAATTCTGAATTCAAGCATATCAATTTTCTCTGGACTTCAGTAAGGTTTAAGCCTCAGAATATTCTCTGTGTTCTTTTCAGTTCATAAAAGCATCTAAAGGAATTGAATAAGTATCTACATTTCTATGTGTACACTATTTTATAAAATACATTTTGATACTATTTAATAATAGAAAATTATAGTATATGTTAAAGTATAACAAATAACACTATAGTTTTAAAATCTATTAATTTCAGCTTCCTGAAATATTGCCAGAAATTCCTCTCCTGGGAATTTCACACCTATCCAAAATGATTTGTATATACCTATATTCATAGCAGCACAATGTGTAATAGCCAAAACCTGGAAGCAACCCAGGTGTCCAACAACAGGTGAGTGGTTGAGCAAGTTGTGGTCTATATACACAGTGGAATGGTTACCACTCAGCTATTAAAAAATAGTGAATTCACTTTCTTTACCCCAACCTGGATGAAGCTTGAAGGAATCATGTTAAGTGAGATAAGTCAGAAACAGAAGGATGAATATGGGATGATCTCACTCACAGACAGAAGTTGAAAAACAGGATCAGAAGGGAAAACACAGAGCAGAACTTGGACTGGAGTTGGTGTATTGCACCAAAGGAAAAGACTGTGGGGTGGGTCACTGCAGGGTTCAGATCCTGGAACATGATAGCAGAGGACCTAGTGGAGCTTGTAATTGTTTTGTGGAAAACTAGGAAATGTTATGCATGTACAAACTATTCTATTTACTGTTTACTGTAAAATATTGGTCCCTCAATAAAGAAATAAAAAAAATTCAAAAAGGCTCTAAAAGAGAAAAAGAAATATTGCCAGAAACACACCTCAGTGAGGCTTTACTGGTCTTTACCCTATAAACTGCCCTATAAACTTGTGACTGCTAAAATTTAAATAAAAAGGAAAGTGTTGACTATGCAACTCTGAGAAGCACAGCAAAGATTTAGTCAAGAAAGTAGGATGAATTAAAAAATTAGGAACTAGAAGATGTCAACTTGCATTTATAATAAGGTAAAAAGCTGTCATCTTCATCATCATTGTCTCACCATTTCATTAACTTGCCTGAAGTTCCAGCTCAGCTCATTTTGTAAGTTCAAGAAATGCATTTCTTTCCTTCCTTCTTGCATCCCTCCCTCCCTTTCTCCATCCCTCTCTTTCTCTTCCACTCTTTCTCCCTTCCTCCCCTTCCTATCTTCCTTTTTCCCTCTCTCTCTCTCTTATTTTTTTGGAAACTGCTGGTCTTTTACTGCTCTGAGGCAACTTTTTCAGATAGAGAATAGAACAAACTGAGGAAAAGAGCCTCCCCCAGGTGAAGTGGGGGCTGGACTTGAACCTGGATCATGCATACAACAAAGCTGGTTTAATACCCACATTAAAAAATTATTAGTGACTTAGTGTTGATTTACAAAATTACATGTCAACAGGGGTATAAATCCATTCCATTCCTACCACCAGGGTTCTGAATCTTCAGTCTCCCCACTGCAAGTCACAGCAGTTCCTCTAAGGTTGTAGACATGGGCCAACCATCATATCTGCAACTATCTGTCTACATTTATACAGAATCTCCCACTTTTTCTTCCTGATCCAATCCTCTCTTCCCCACTGAGCCACTCATGACAACATTACTACCTCCATATGTCCCTCTCCTTTCCCTCCTCTCTCTGGGTGTTGATGGAGCTGGAGTGCAGAGTCCTCTTACCTTCTTCCTCCTATCACTTCTCCCCCACTGGGAGAATGGATCAAGGCTGTTTTGGGGGTACAGAAGGTAGGAGTTCTGGCTTCTGTAATTGCTTCTCCACTGGGCATGGGTGTTGGCAAGTACCCACATTTTCTGGATAGGGAGACAACATAGGGGTTATTCAAGTGATTTCCATGCCTGAGGCACTAAAGTCAAAGGATAAATCCCCAACACCACTATAAGCCAGAGCTGAACAGTTCTCCGCCCCCCCATTCGATTGCTCAGTCCATCTGTATCTCTTATTAAGATAATTAAATATTGTAAAATATCTACATTTCCTAGATGTGATTCTTTTTTTTCCCTTTTTGTTGCCCTTGTTGATGTTTATCATTGTTGTGGTTATCATTATTGTTGTTATTGCTGTACTTGTTGTTGGATAGGACAGAGAGAAATCGAGAGAGGGGAAGACAGAGGGGGAGGGAAAGGTAGACACCTGCAGACCTGCTACGCCGCCTGTGAAGTGATCCCCCTGCAGGTGGGGAGCTGGGGCTTGAACTGGGATCCTTATGCTGGTCCTTGTGCTTTGAGCCATGTATGCTTATGGGACCCACTATGCTAATGCCCTACCCCTGAAAGATTCTATATACAACCTGCATTTGAAAGACAATCACATCATACTTTGACCTTAACTCCAGTGTATGTTGGGGAGGGTAAGAACTGCCTTTAGAGGGATTAAGGGGCGTTGGATTAGCACTATATTGTTTCCTTGCAGCCAGCATGCACCCTTCATCAGTGGAGTTTGATGGGGTAGAATTTCAGTTTAAAAAAATGGCTCCTTTACAAGTGCACATCCCACCCAGTGCATAGCAGCCTTCATCTCATAGTCTGACTGGAGGCTGGCAATAGTGTAACTCTCTGCTAGTAACTCATCTTAATGGAAATGGATTGCATCCATTGCAGGTCTCTTACTGCACATTTCTATGTTAGTGTAAGCCCATAAGAGACACTTCTGTCACTTGAAGAAGCTCGTTTAGCTCTTTGAGCTCCAGTTTAAGTTGCATGGTGGGGGGGTTACCTCTAATACATACATATTATAGTAGGACTGATAGCAACCCTTAAGGTAACTTTTTTTTATCTTGTTTTTTGACCTGATAGAAACCTTGAAAAAATATCTCATTCCTTTTCATCCCTTTCCCTCTGCCTCATCTCATAAGGATTATAAAATCTGAAATATTTATACAAGGAAAAATTAGTTTTCACTGAATGTTTACATTAGCTGGAATAAAAATTGCTTTAAAAACATTGAAGCCAACCATCAGTCTTTGGGGACTAGTTTAGCAGATTTAAAAAAGATTTTTATCTATTGGACAACTTCTCAAATTTTATCAATTATTAAATTGTTGATATTAAGAATTATTGACTTATGGTAACTGGTTAAAATTAAGATAGATATATATGTATACATATATATACATATATACACATACACAAACACACACACACACATATATATATATCATCTAAAAGATGTGACACCTAGAGAAAAATTTCCATTAATCTTAATTTTATCTTAAATATAATATTCTTTAAAAATAACAAGTGTTCTCATTTTTCAAAGAACATCTGATTCTGGATTTGAACAGGCTAATGTTGCAGCATGAGAACATCTGATTCTTAAAGGTTACACTTTGTAACAGTGTTCTCATTTACTCTTTGTATATCATAAACCTTTATTTATAGGAGAAAGATGCCATGACTGGAGGGCTGAAAAGGAAAAATAATCTGCTTTATAAGGTGATAAATACTTATCTTTTAATATCAGACTAATGCCCAAAATCTTTTGAACGTAGGTAATTTCAGAGAGTATTCTAGTGTTACTTTTATGAATTTATGTCTATCTATGCCTTGTTATCCTTTTTATAAATTTATAGTTGGCATATAGCCTTGGATTAGTTTTAGGTGTGCAATGAGATTGACATTTGTACAATTGAATAATGATTACCATGCTAAATCTATTTAACATCCATTTCCATACACAGTTGTGATTTTTGTCTTGTGGTAACAAAAAGCAACTCTTTAAGTAACTATCAAATATGCAATATTACTAGCTATAATCACCATGCCATATGTTGCACCCAGACAATCTATTTTATAACTGAAAGTCTGTATCTGTTGACAAATGTTACCATTTTGCCTAACCCTTACTTTCTCTTCTTGGTCAATAACATCTATTCTCTGTATTTATAACTTCAGTAAATTCTTAGAGGTTTTTTTTTTTCCAGATTTTACATATAAAAGATATAGGACATTTGTTTTTCTATGTACTCTTTCAATCTTTATAAGGACTAAATACTCAGAATTATAAAGAGCTTAGAACGTGGCCCTGGATTTCCAAGACCTTATTTACTTTCAATATGATTTTGTGTGTCCACCTAATGCTTTAGTGACAAAGCCAACCCAATTGATGAATTAGCTATAATTCATGGATGGGCCAGGGTCTATGCAGAGGGAAGAGGGTCACTTACAAGTGTGTCCTTATGTCAGGCTTAACATATATCAACCTATATTATAATAGTATAATATATATACCATTAGGTGATCACATGGCTCTATTCTCCCTCTCTCCTTTAGTCATACACATCTCCATCTCCCTCGGATTTTATAGCTATTCATGAGTTCGATAAACCTCAGAAAGTCACAATAGATCACACAGCCAGAGAACAGATGAATTCCATGAAACGTTCCCATCTCTACTTTAGACATCTAACATGGTTTCAACAAATGAGATGACCAAAATGCAAACAAATACCCTCCACAATGCCACAGATAAAACAAAAGGGTCTAAGAGCCAACCACAAGATCTTCCAAGGACTACCACTGGAACAATCCAAGCAACAAACAGAATAATTCAGTACTGGTTTATAAACCAAACTATGACACAGAGTTCATATGGACATAAGCAAATGACTAGTGCAACAGATAAATGGGAGAGAAGAGACAATTCTGCCAGACAGAAGAATTTCAAACAACTCATATTCTTTCAAGGAAGTAGACCATATCCTAATGCCCTAAGTATGAGCCGCACAGAGTGGCTTTCTTCAAGAGTGAAGTGTGCAAATGCACATGTAAGGGGGGGGAGTTTATACTGGAGACACCCAGCACATGCAATCTCAACCCTGTGGCTAAGATCAGCCTCCACAGTCACTAGTCACATTGACAGCACGTGCCCTTAATGTGTGGGGAAAAATGCCACTTTGGAGGAACATGGCTCACCTGGTAGAATTTACACCTTGCTTGTGCAAAGCCTTGGGTTTGAGCCCCCATGAGAACCAAAGGAGAAACTTTGAGAGCTTGGCATGGGGGCCGAGAAGTGGTGCAATGAGTTAGATACACACAGAATGAAGTGCAAGGACCCACACAAGGACCCAGATCTCCACCTGCAGGGGGGAATACTTCACAAATGGGGAAGCATGTCTGAAGGTTGCGGGTGTCTGTCCTTCTCTCTCCCTATCGTCTTCTCCCCTCTCAACTTCTCTTTTTCCTATAAAAAAATGAAAAATTGGCCACAGGAGCAGTGCATTGGTAGTGCAGGCACCAAGCTCTAGCAATAAACCAAAATGGGGCAGTGTTATGGTCTTTATCTCAAAAACAAAAAGTCTGTCAGGAGTGGTAGATTGTGCAGGCACAAAGTCCCAATGAAAATCCTGGTGGCAAAGAAAGAAAGGAAGAAAGAAAGAAAGAAAGAAAGAAAGAAAGAAAGAAAGAAAGAAAGAAAAAACATTATCCATTTGGGACCTTTCTCACACACAGCTTTTGTCTAAAAAATATTATGACAGACAAACCTCAGTTGAGGGACATCTTTCAAAAGGCCTTGTCTATAATCTTCACAGCGTCTTAAATTACCAAAAATGAGGACAGCCAGAGAAACTGTCACTATTTCTGAGGGAGACATGGAAACCAATGTAATGGAACATGCTGGGTGGGATCTTGCAACAGGAGAAAGTAAAACCTAGGGAATCTCTAAATGTGTAGACTTTGGCTAATAATAGTGTAGCAATGTTGGGCTATTGATTATACGTGTCCCACAGTCATGAAAAATTGGGAGAACTGGGCATGCAAGTTTATGTGTTTCTTTTATAATATTCTTTTTTTTTTTTTTTGCCTTTTTACCAGGTTTATTGCTGGGGCTTGGTGCCTGGTGCCTGCATGACTCCACTGTAGCTGGTCACTATTCTTTTTTTTCAAATTTATGTATTTATTTTCCCTTTTCTTGCCCTTGTTGTGTTTCATTGTTATAGTTATTGTTGTTATTGATGTCACCATTGTTAGATAGGACAGAGAGAAATGGAGAGAGGCGGGAAAGAGAAAGACACCTGCAGACCTCTTCATTCACCACTTGTGAAGCGACTCCCCTGCAGGTGGGGAGCAAACTGGGATCCTTACCCTGGTCCTTGCACTTTGAGCCACATGTGCTCAACTGGCTGTGTTACCATCTGACTCCCTCTTTTTTTTTTCCTCCAGGGTTATTGCTGGGCTCGGTGCCTGCACCATGAATCCACCGCTCCTGGAGGCCATTTTTCCCCCTTTTGTTGCCCTTGTTGTTGTAGCCTCGTTGTGGTTATTATCATTGCCATTGTTGATGTTGTTCGTTGTTGGATAGGACAGAGAGAAATGGAGAGAGGAGGGGAAGACAGAGAGGGGGAGAGAAAGATAGACACCTGCAGACCTGCTTCTCCGCCTGTGAAGCGACTTCTCTGCAGGTAGGGAGCCGGGGGCTCGAACCCGGATCCTTAAGCCGGTCCTGCGCTCTGCGCCACATGTGCTTAACCCACTGCGCCACCACCTGACCCCCTCCATTTTTTTTTAAGATACAAGTAGAGACAGGAGAGAAGGGGAAAGTAAATTAGAGAAGAGACACTGCAGAACTGCTCTGCTGCTAAGGTAGCTTCTTCCCTACAGGTGGGGGACCAGGGGCTTGAACCCAAGTCCTCACACATGGTAATACATGTGCTCTATCTGGGAAGCCTCCTCCTGGCTCCCAATATTCTTATATTTTTAACATGCCACATTTATTCTGTAAATATCACATTGTTACAAAATTTGGGTGCACAGAGAATCTAGCCACCTGAGGAAGGTGTCTGGTTTCCCAACAGCTTAGTGCTCTACCCTGTCTCATATGAGCCTGCATTTTAAAAATATATATATATTTATTTCATATGAGATAGTTTCACATGAGAGAACAGTGTGTTGCCCATAATCTAAACTGAAGCCTCAGGCACACTAGTCCTGCACCCTACCAGCTGAACTACTTCCCTGGCCACTAGCCTGGCTTTTACATCCTCTTTCTATCTAGAATAGATGTTGCCTGGGGCCTGGCGTGGATGCACCAGGTTGAAAGCACATACTACCATGCGGGAAGGCCAGGGTTCGAGCCCAGATCCCCACCTGCAGGCGTTGCACTTCACACGTGTGGTGAGGGAGGTCTGCAGCAGACACTTTCTCTCTCCCTTTCTACTTGGCCGCCCCTCTCCATGTCTCACTGTCCTGTCAAAAATAAATAAATAAATAAATAAATAAATAAATAAATAAATAACCTCTACATCCCTGTAGGTCCTAATTTGCATTCTGTGATCATCAGTAGGGGCATTCCACTATCAGGGGAGGGGAGGGGCTATGGAGCTCTGGTGGTGGGAACTGTATCCCTCTTATCCTATGGTCATGTCAGTGTTTCTATTTTATAAATAAATGTTTTAAAAAGGAAAGAAAAGAAAGGAAAAATGGCTGCCTGGTGCAGCAGACTTGTAGTGTGTAGTGCCTGCACTGAGGCCCCGTGATAACCCTGGAGGCAAAAGAAAAGATGTGGCCCCAGCAGGGAGGGGTAAAATATATAGAATATTGCCCCACAGAAAGAAAAAAAAAGGACCTCCACGTCAAGGCTTGTGGTTTGCACAACGAAAACTGAGAAACCAGGGGGAATGAGGCCCTGGGTTTGATTCCTGCCATCTCCTGGGGCAGCAAAGGCAGAGACTGAAGCGGTGGCCATTTGGCAGCTCACTTCTTTTTCTCTTCTGATATTATACAGGAGGGGCAGGGTGATGGCGCAACTGGCTGAGCACATGTGTTACCGTGCCCAAGGACAGGGGTTCGAGCCCCCCTCCTTCCCCATCCCCACCTGCAGGGGGGAAGCTTCCTGAGTGGTGAGTCAGGGCTGCAGGTGTCTCTACCCAATAAAGATGATTAAAAAATTAAAATAAATAAAGGGGCTGGGTGGTGGCACACCTGGCTGAGCACAAGTTACAATGTGCAAGGACCCGGGTTCCAGCACCCCCCAGCCCCCACATAAATAAAGACACAAGCCTTGAGCCCAAGGGGCCTGCGTGGGGTGTGAAGGCTTGCTTTTCTTTCTTTCATCTTTTTTTCTTTCTTTCTTCCCTTTTGTTGCCCTTGTTGTTTTATTATTGTTATTATTGATGTCGTTGTTGGATAGACAGAGAAATCGAGAGAGGAGGGAAGACAGAGACGGGGAGAGAAAGACAGACACCTGCAGACCTGCTTCACCGCCTGTGAAGCGACTCCCCAGCAGGTGGAGAGACAGGGGCTCGAACCAGGATCCTTACGCCGGTCCCAGTGCTGCCACATGCGCTTAACGCACTGCGCTACCACCCAACTCCCAAAGCTTGCTTTCCAAGCTCTCCTAACAAGCAGTAAGAGTTTCTGTAAGGACTCCTACAGGGGGTTAGCAATTTACATTAATTAGCCTGGAGGAAACAGAGGAGGGGGGGTGAAAAAAATTAAATAAATAGCAACTAAGCACTGTGGAAAGGAAGGCAGCGGTTCCCAACTTCTCCAAGGAAAACCAAGTGCAAACACAGTCCAGGTTCTGCATATGACCACCCCCAGCCGCCGCTATCGGGAACCTCAGCCGCCCGCAGCTCCCCCCACCGGCCCCCTGCTCCCCCCACCGGCACCCCAGCCGCCCCGAGCTGCCCCCCAGGAGCCCCCAGCTCCCCCCCACCCGCCCCCAGCCCCCCTACCTGCCCCCCAGCCCCCCCACCTGCCCCCCAGCCCCCCCAGTGCCCCATACCTGCCCCCCAGCTACCCCCAGCCCCTCAGGTCCCCCCACCTGCCCCCCAGCTCCCCCCACCTGCCCTCCAGTCCCCCAGCTCCCCCCACCTGCCCCCCAAGCTCCCCCCACCTGCCCCCCAGCCCCTCCAGCTCCCCCCACCTGCCCCCCAGGCCCCCCAGCTCCCCCCACCTGCCCCCCAGTCCCCCAGCTCCCCCACCTGCTCCCCAGCCCCCCCCCACCTGCCCCCCAGCCCCCCCACCTGCCCCCCAGCCCCCCCACCTGCCCCCCAGTCACCCAGCTCCCCCCACCTGCTCCCCAGCCCCCCCAGCTCCCCCCACCTGCCCCCCACCCCCCCAGCTCCCCCCACCTGCCCCCCAGTCCCCCCAGCTCCCCCCAGCTCCCTCAAAGCGGCGCCCCCGCAAAGCCTCGAGGCGCCAAGATGGCGTCAAGCAGGCCAGCGATCACGACCCTGCATTAAACACGGTCAAGCGCCACACCATCCTGAACACGCCCAACTTCATCTAAATATGGAAACATTTTGGCTGTTCCCACACCCCGAAGGTACCACCACCCGCAAACACAGCCCTAGACCGACACACCTAGCCTCACGTCCAGCGGAAGGAAGTGGGGAAGGCGGTGCTGCTCGTGCTCCCCGCCTAAGGGTGTGAAGCCGGTCAGGAAGGGCGGGCGGAAGTGATCTCGCGCCTTAAGGCCGCCACAGCCCTAGTGCGCAGCTGCAGGCTCGTGAGCAGCTGCAAGCTTTTGCGCAGCCGCAAGAGACACCGCTGCCCTGCTTTCCGGCCTTGTCCTCGTGGAGGGTGGGGAGTAGGGGAGCTACTGTCGTAAAAGTCTAGCGCCTCCATCTTAGAAGGAAACAGCCCAGTTTCAAAATGGGACAGCCACTTGTTTTGTATTTATTTTTCTCTCTTGTCACTTTTTTCCCCCCAGTAAATGGGGACTCTGGTAGGTCTTTCATAAAAAGCAAAGGGACCCCAAATGCAAAATTTTGGAAAGAGGAGGGAAAGAGGGGGTGCGTGGAAGCATCACGAGGGCAGTGGAGCAATGCTGCGTGTGTCTCTTTCGCTCACTCTGCATCAAAAAACAAAAAAAGAAAGCTACCAGGAATGGTGGAGCCAGGCAGGCACTAAGCCCCAGCAAAGTAGTAAATACATAAATATAAACACAACGTAATAAATGCGTAAATATAAGTAAGTAAAACGAAAAGGAAGCATTATATTAGGGGCCCATGCCAGACCCCTGGTGGTAGCAGAACTTTGGAAAGAGGCATTGGGAATGAGGGTTCCTGGTACCTTATAGTGTAAACGGTGTTCCGCACAGTCTCATCTTAGCGTGAAATAATAATAATAATAATAATAATAATAATTTTTATGTTAATATTAGTCAGTTAGTCAATATTAGTCAATAATATTAGTCACTGCTGTCACTGGGGCTTCAAAGTTCTTGGTCGACTTTTTTCAGAAAGAGACTGACAGAGGAAGAGCACAAAAGACACTATGGCACAGAAATGTCCCCCCCAGTGTGAATGTTGGTGGGGCTCAAACCTGGGTCAAGTGCTAGGCAAAGCAGGCTCACTAGTCAGGTGAGCTATCTTGCTGGCCCTCGCCTAAATTATATTAGTATAGTTAATTAGTATATATAATGTATACTATATATTATATAATTATATATAATATATAATTTATATTATTATATAAATATATAATATACTAATATACTAGTATAATTAATTATATTAATTACTAATTGATATAATTAGTATAATTATATATAATTATATATACATATAACTTTAATTTCATGTGATGTGTAGAGTCCCATATGAAAAAGAGAGGCCACAGCACCACTCAGGTACACAGGCATTGCCTAGTCTCAGACCATCAGCCTCTGGCCATGTAAGTCCTGAATCCTTCCAGCAGAGCTATTGCCTTGGTTGCTAGCCTGGATTTGACCTCTACTTTCTTTTTAAAACAGGTGTTTGAAGACATATAATAGCACAGTCCTATAGGAAAAGACAGAGGTTGCTGCCTGTGCATTGCTAACATTGAAATCTAGGACCCCAGGAAGGTGACTGAGCAGGAAGAATATTTACCTGTAAGCATGAGGTTCTGGGTTTGGTTCCTGGCATCTTCTGAGAGCAGCAACAACAAAAAAGATACAGGAGGAGTCGGGAAGTAGTGCAGTGGGTTAAGCGCATGTGGCGCGAAGCACCAGGACCGGCATAAAGATCCCGGTTCGAGCCCCCTGTCTCCCCACGTGCAGGGGAGTCACTTCACAGGCAGTGAAGCAGATCTGCAGGTGTGAAAAAAAAAAAGTTAACAAGGGAATTTCCTGGATGACACCACTGTACTTATCTCTTTGTTCTCTTTGTTGCAATTTTAATTAAATGAATGAGTAAATTAATACTGCTAAATTTTAGAGGAGGCAACAGTTCAGGATTATTTATGGGAAGCGTGGTTTTCCTCAGGTTTCACTTATCCACTTAACCTTCATGTTGGCTCACCCTCACAGCTTGAGACCCAGGGCAAGGTTGGGAGGCTTGTTTTCTAAAAATCACCCTTGCTTGCAGAAAATAAAATGTTTCCTGGGGGCCAGGTGGTGTTGCAGCTTGTTAAGCGCACACACACATGACAGTGCACAAGGACCCAGATTCAAGCCCCTGGCCCCCACCTGCAGGGGGAAAGCTTCACCGGTGCTGTGTCTTCCTCCTCTTCTCTTAATTTCTCTCTGTCTCTATCTAATAAATTAAAATAAATAAGACTTTAAAATAATAATAGTAAGTATCTTGGAAGGATTTCCTCCTAAAATTGGCTTCTGGTTTACATTGATTAGCTGGAAGAAAATGAAGAAGAGAGGAAGAAAAGATGAAAAGGGAAGAAAAAAGAGGAGGAAGGTTTCATTTGGTGTCAGGAGGTATGTGTCACCATTTTTCTAAACACAAAGAAAATATGGTTAACCCTATTTGTAGGAAACGGGAGATCGCTTAATGGCTATGCAAAAAAGCTTTCACACCTAAGGCTCTAAGGTCTGTGCTTCAGTCTCAGACACCCCAGTAAGCCAGAGAGCTGAGCAGTGCTCTGGTCAAACAAGCAAATGAACTTTGGGAAAGCTGCATCCCGGGACATAATGGTATTATATTTTAAAGCTGAACCTGTCCAGAATTTAGTTCTCTTCTCAGGTGTGGATGTGACCAGTGAGTCAGAAGCTAAGAGAAACTTAGAAAGAAACAAAAGTCAGAGTTTCCTGGTCTCAGAATATTCTGACCTCCCCTGAGTTTGTCTGCTGGGAGCCTTGCAGGGGGTGGATCTTAACCATGGAAAGAGGGCTGGCTGGCCTTGGGAGCACATAAACATTTCCTGTTTGTTCCAGTCCCTGTATGTAGAGCAGAGACAAGGTCAAACTACATCGCTGTGTGCCTCTGTTCCTCTTATCTGGCTCTCTCTCTCTCTCTCTCTCTGTCTCTTTATCTCTCTCTTTTTTTTTGCCTCCAAGGTTAATGCTGGGGCTCGGTGGCAGCACTATGAATCTAGTGCCCCTGAGGACCACTCCCCCCCCCCTCCATTTTATTGGATGGAACCGAGAGATATTGAGAGGAGAGGGGAAGAGATAGACACCTGCAGACCCGATTCACCGCTTGTGAAGCGACCCTGCTGCAGGTGGGGAGCCCGGGTTCAAACAGGGATCACTTCGCGGGTCCTTGTGCTTCATACAATGTGTGCTTAAACCAGTACATTATCCTCTGACCCTCTCCTTTGTCTCTTTCTATCTCTCTCCTTCTTTCTGTTTCTGTAGTTATTGGCTCCCAGCTTGACACACAGATCTCTCTCTCTCTCTCTCTCTCTCTCTCTCTTTCTCTCTCTCTCTCTGTTTTTGCCTCCTGGGTTATTGCCAGGGGGCTCGGTGCCTGCACCAGGAATCCACTGCTCCTGGAGGCCATTTTTTTCCCCTTTTGTTGCCCTTGTTTTATCGTTGTTGTGGCTATTATTGTTGTTATTGATGTCATTATTGTTGGATAGGACAGAGAGAAATGGAGAGAGGAGGGGAAAACAGAGGGGGAGAGAAAGACACCTGCAGACCTGCTTCACCGCCTGTGAAGCGACCCCCTTGCAGGTGGGGAGCTGGGGGATCGAACTGGGATCTTTACTCCAGTCCTTGCACTTCGTGCCATGTGTGCTTAATCCACTGCTACACAGCCCCGACCCCTGACCTTTCTCTTAAAAACAAAACCAACAATAACCAAATACTTGGGGGTCAGGCAGTAGCACAGCAGGTTAAGCACACATAGTGTGAAGTGCAAGGATTGGAGCAAAGAACTGAGTTAGAGGCCCTGGCTCCCTACCTGCTGGGGGGGAAGGGGACCTAGAGGGGGTTGCTTCACAAGTGGTGAAGCAGGTCTGCAAGTGTCTTTCTCTTCCCCTCTCTGTCTTCCCCTCCTCTCTCAATTTCTGTCTGTCCTATCCAACAACAATGACAGCAACAACAATGGAAAAAGTGACCACCAGGAGCAGTGGATTCATGTGTGGTGCAGGCACCAAGCCTCAGAGATAACCCTGGAGGCAAAAACAACAACAACAAAAACCTCTTAAAAGCAGTGGGCTGGCAATACATCTCAGCTGGCAGAATGCCTGTTTTGCATGAGGTTCAGGTTAGAAGCCAGATCCTGGGGGCTGGTGGTAACGCAGTGGCTTCAGCACACATGGCATGAAGCATGAAGCAAGGACCATTGTAAGGATCCTGGTTCAAGCCCGGGCTCCCTACCTGCAGAGGGGTCATTTCACAAGGGGTGAAGCAGGTTTACAGGTGTCTTTCTCTAGCCCTCTCTGTCTTCCCCTCCTCTCTTGATTTCTCTCTGTCCTATCCAACAACAACAACAAGACAGCTATAACAACAAAAATAATAATAACAACAGTGATAAACATCAAGGGCAACAGAAAAAAAAGAGGGAAAATAAGCTCCAAGAGCAGTGGATTTGTAGTGTAGGCACCAATCCCCAGTGATAACCCTGGAGACAAAAAAAAAAGGAGAAGGAGCCAGCTCCTACAGCTCTGGGGGGCAAATTCAGTCTTGTGGTGTCTTTCTCCCTTTTTCTGTATTTTTGTTTCTGTCTCTATCTGAAAAAACTCAGTCCAGAGTAGTGAAACCCCAGCAGTGACCCCCCCCATACAAACATAAATAAAATGAAAACCACAAAATATGACCAAAAAAAGAGAGAGAGAGGAGAGACATTAAATATTGCCTCACTTCATGGAGTTTGACCTGAGACTGTCATATGTTCCCTTGTGGAGTTGGAGTTTCAGCCCAGGTCCTCACACATGATAATGCATGTGCTATGCTATATGGACTATTTCCTGGTCCATTTTATCCCGTTGATCTCTGTCTGCTTCTCTCTGACTCTGTCTCCTATCTTTGTCTAACTCTGTCTTGCTCCCTGTCTCTCTCCCTCTTTCTGTCTCTCTCCCTTCTCCAGGGCCTTCCTTCTAATTAACCTGCTCCCCTCTCATTTTCCTCTTCCATTTCTGTCATCTTCATTTCACAGTATCACTTGCTCAGTGGAAAGAAGCTCAAGACACATTTTATTTAGAAAGTGAGTGTCTCACTAGGGGTGGCAAGTCTTTTTTTTTTTTTTTTGAGGTCATTTATCTAATTGCTCTTTGCAGATAAGAATTAATTAGCCCGATTATTTTTCTTAGTTTTTGGATGGGTTCCCCACCTGAAGAGAAGAAATTCCTCAGTGTCAGTGATTAATTGCTTAGCCAGAAGCTTCTGGCTTGCATTTGTAATAAATGCCGACTAGCTCTTTGGGTCACATTAAGAACCAGGCAGGTTGTGGTGTAATGTACAGGATAATAAAGCACTTGTATAAATAGGAGCATCAGCATTTGATTTTGATTAAATATTTTAATACATCAAAGGGTGAAGGGGCTTCAAGATGCTGAAGGTAAGAGTCCTCATTTCGGGCAACCTTTCTCTTCCTCCATTACAAGGCACAAAGCATTCCCAGGCTCAGTGATAGCAGGTGACATTACATTGTAGGGTCTGTCTAAATGACCTTCCTGATCTGGGAGGTGGCCTTTGTTATTGTTTTTAATTTTACTCTCTCTTTTATTTTATCTTTTCTGTCATAGATTATGGTTACCTGAACATAGAAGCATATTCAGAACTCAGATCTCTTTTCTCTTCGCAGTAGACAGAAGCAAACCTCTTCTTGGTTTACTTCTGAATTAGATAGATATATTTAATACTTATTGTGGCTGGTGTGACCTCAAAATAAAGCCTTTACATTCTTAGTTGAGAAAAACCAAGATGTGGTAAAGGCTTTCTTTCATATATACTTGTGAAAAAGAAACTCAGGGGCCAGGTGGTGGCACACCTGGCTGAATGCATGTGTTACAATGCACATGGGCCAGGGTTTGAGTCCCCAGTCCCCACCTGCAGTGGAAAAGCTTTGCGAGTGGTGAAGCAGTGTTGCAGGTGTCTCTCTGTGTCTATCCCTCTCTGTCACACTTTTCCCTCTAGCTGTCTCTATCCAGTAAATAAATAAAGATAATAAGAAATAGTAATTTTAAAAAAGAAACTCAAATGCAGGAATGAATTTGGATAGGTTCGTGGTGTATTCTAGCTGCTGTAACACAACTTCCACAGAATGAGTGACTTAAAGGATAGATAATTTTTTTTCTCTCCTCACAATTCTGGGCCCTGCGAAGTCAAAGATCAGGTCTCTGGCGGCAGACATGGAGTCTAGAGACAATCCGCCCCCGGTACAGACACTGCCTTCTCCCGCTGTTTCTAAAACAGAAGGGGCAAGTGGATTTGTGGGCTTTCTTGAAAGGACAAGGATTCTGTTCTTGAGGGCTCCTCACCCCATGAACTAACCACCTCCCAAGGGCACCCTTTCGAACGCCATCATTTTTGGGGGAGGGTGGCTTTAGCATATCAACACATGACACATGTATTTAGGGAACTCAAACATTCATTCCATCAGAGAGGGTGCATTTTAATTTTAATTCTGTGAATCAGTAGTTTAATTTAGGGATAGTCTTAAGAGCATCACGTTGTTTTTCACATTTAGGGTAGAATTTTGTAAATGCCAATCTTTTTGTGGCCACCTCAGCATAAACAGTAAGTTCAGGAAAAACCAAGTGCTTTGGGAAAGGTCATGTAGTACTAGCTAGCACTGCTGGGTTGTCGGAAAAGTCATGGCTTATGTTCCTGTGCAAACCCAGTATAATGGAATATTTCTGATTCAATTTACCACGTTTTCTGTTAGGTCTGTATGCTTGCATATTAACATAGATAGGTGTGTGTTGTATATGTATTTATATACCTATGTTTAGTTGACTTTAAGAAAAAAATCACAAAATAAACAGAGCTTGTTATTCTGACCTTTAATGTAGTATTTACTAAAATAGAAATGTCAGGGGCCAGGAAGGTAGCTTAGCATTAGAGCACATGTCTTAAATTCCTGAGGCCCCAGAGAGCCCAGGCTTAATCATAAGTCAGATCTGAACAGTCTTTCCCTCTTGCAAACATGCATAAGACTTAAATGCTTCAATTAAAAGAAAGAATGAATGAAAACTTCCTTTGAATAAAATTATTGCTGAAATAAAGCAGTTCCTTCCTCTGAAAGCAATATTTCTAGTAACAGAATGACTAGAATATGCATTTTTTACCAAGAGAGTAAATAATAGAACAATACAATTATTAGAGAGGATAATCAAATGCAATCTGCTCTGTTTTACCTTAAGGAAACCTGCATGTAATTAAGACACTTGAGTGATGACCTGCTTGATAATTTTTTACCTTATATTCTATTTAAGGTTCACTTTTTCTGAAAAATAAGGACCTGCACCTAGTATCTAATTCCTTAATAAATTCCTGCTAAGTAAATGATTGAATGAGTTGAAGAAGTGAAGTCACTAAATTGACTGACTTGACAAAGTTAGTATTTTATCTTCTCTAGTTCTTAGTTTAGATCTTTTTCTTAACTTTCATAGACAAGAAGCTTGTTTCATATGGTTTTCAGCTTGCCAATTGCACTTTATAACATGCAATGATATCACTTGGCATATTGTTTAATATTTACACTTACATTACAGCAATATATAGACAGTATGTGTTATAGTCATCTACAGAAGGATTACTTGACATCTGCCCTGCATGTTTCTGATAACACAATAGGGGCCAGGCGGTGGCACACCTAGTTAAGTGCTCACATTACAGTGCACAAGGACCCATGTTCAGGCCCCTGGCCCCCACCTGCAGGTGGTGAAGCAGGGCTGCAGGTGTCTCTCTCCCTCTCTATCTCCCCCTCCCCTCTCAATTTCTCTCTGTTTCTATCTTGTAATAAAGAAAGAAAAGAAAAAAGATAGATTTCTTTTACATCAAAGGAGGAAACTTTGGATGCTTTATATTCCAGGGGGCCCTCAACTACCATTTTCAGATTATCCAAATCAGTTTAGGGAGATTTCCATTGCTTTTGTCAGATTTGCTTACCTTCAGGAGTCCACTTTTAATGCTGTTTTTGTAAATCTCTCCATCCTCACACTCTCTGAGCTCCTGGTTAATTGTAAAATAGCGGATTTCTTCTTCAGCCACCTGTCATGATTTTTAAGTCTATTCTGCATGAGTGAATGTTTCTGTTTCCCTCCATTCTTTTTTTAAAAAAAAATGATGAAATTAGCTACCAAGCTGTTGAGCATAGATATTTCGTGCTGCATTCTTTTCCTCTCAGCCTGTTGTAAAAGAATTCTGGGCAAGGGTAACGACGTCTGCAGTTTACATCAACATGTTTCAAATCTCCTTATCTCATGTGAGAACTAATGGTTCTGTGATGGTTCAAAATGGAAATTTTTTGTAGTTTTTTTTTTTTAATTTAATCATTTATTCAGAAGATGGTAGTCAGAATGCTTGAATTCCAAACAAAGGCAAATCAGCTGTTGGACTTTAAATTTATACATATATATCAAAGAAATTGTGTAAGTTTCAGTAGTCAAAACTGTGGAGCCACTCATTTCTCTAGATTTTGAAGAAAATTTATACTAGGAAAGGGCCATGTTATTCTTCTGGGCAGTTCTCTTCCCAAACAATTGTATTTTCACATTAAATTTTAAATAATCTTTCAAGAAAGATTTTCAGAAAGTCACACTGGATTAAACACTGTGCAACTTCCTTTTTTTAAAAAAAAACTTTTTTTTATTTGTTTATTTATTTATTGGATAGGGACAGAGAGTAATTGAGAGAGGAGGAGGTATGGTGAGGGAGAGAGACAGAGAGACATCTGCAGCCCTGCTTCACCACTTGTGAAGCTTTCCCCTTGCAGGTGGGGACCAGGGGCTTGAACCTGTGTCCTTGTGCACTATAATGTATATACTTAACCAGGTGCACCACCACCTGGCCCCACATTGTGCAGCTTCTAATAGAGATAATAATGACATCCAATTCATGAGATTGTGATGAGATTTAACTGAATTTATGTATGTAAGTACTTAGAAAGGGCCTGCCAGTTAACCACCTTAATATAAGCATGATAAAAGTCAAGGGTTTCTGGGACTCTCTCTTGAATCCAACGGCAATTTAAATCCATATGCTAAGCTTGGAAAGTAGATGATATCTGTAAACTAGATCATTCCAGATTTATCTCTTACAGTGAAAATTAATTATGCTGATTATAATGAGCTATCTTCCATTGCAAACCTATTCAAGAAGAATAGCTTTACTAAAAGGGATTGTACAGGTCTATTGAGCAAAATATGTGGTAGGCCTAACTATATCCTGAAGCTATACTACATCTTAGGGAGTCATTTTTTGAGTGAATTTTGTGATTTCTTCTAGAAATTTGGTATATTATGATATATACCATACTTCCTTTTACAGAAATACAAATCATAAACTGGACATAACATTTGTAAATGCGTTTTTCTAATATAACATTCTTAGACTTTGATGTGTTATTTTGATTTTAGTGTTAGAGTAAGTTTCAGTTAAGCTGACTGTATGTCATTTTTTTCAGGCTGAAAAAATATCCTGGGTAGTTAGTTCACTGTTACTTGATCACAGAGATGCAAACAAATTGTGTAAGTTTTAGTGGTCAAAAATGTGAGCCACTCATTTCTCTAGATTTTGAAGAAAATTTATACTAGGAAAGGACCATGTTATTCACACATATTTACATACACACAGATTTACAGTTATGTACACATATCTGCATACGTATGTAAGCATAGTCATATATATACACAATATATTTGTGTCATTGTTTCTTTATTTGTGTATACAATTATTAAAACCCTAACAACACATCCATTTTAACTCAGCAGAACACAGTTCTTCCCAGCCTCTCTCCCTTTTTAATTAATTAATTAAACAAATAAATTATCTATTTATTAGAAATTAGGAGGAGAGAGAGAGAGAGAACCAGACATTACTGCTTGAGAGTCCAGTGCTTTATCCACTGCACCATCTCCTTCATTGTCCATTTCTACTCCTTCCCCTTTCCTTCATTGTCCATTTCTTCTCCAACAGTGAGAATCATTACAGACTCAATATAGGTACAGATTTGCCTAATCACTCTACTTGTTTAGCGGAATCAATCTCGAGACCACGATGGCAATTTCTTTCACCCCTTAGCAGCTTGCCTCCACCCCACTTTTTCTTTACTTCCAGATAGCTCTGTTCTTCCTCATCAAATCCATGTCCTGTGTTGGTTCATGCATCAGGGAAAGGGAAGAAGGTCAAACAAGAAGGTCATGGAAAAGTAGATATTAAACGAAGATGGAAAGGCAAATAAAAGGGGCCGAATGGTCACACACCTGGTTAAGAACACACACTACAGTGTACAAGGACTTAGGCTCAAGCCCCCAGTCCCCACCTATAGGGGGAAAGCTTCACAAGTGGTGAAGCCATGCTGCAGGTATCTGTCTCTCGCTCCCTTCCTCTCAGTTTCTCTCTGTCCTATTGAATTAAATAAATAAAGCTAAACATTTTTTTTAAAAAAAGAAAGTCAAGTAGAAAAGGATGAGAAAATAGAGGAGGGCTTTTACATCTATTAAATAATATACAAACAAATGACTAGAAAGAAATTTAAAATATATAGTTATTAAAAATGATGCTTCCATTTTAAACCAGTAGGACACATTTCTTCCCAGCCTCCTCTTTGTCTTCATTGTTCTTCACTGCTGTTGGGGATTAGGCTTTTCTGTAGATATAAAATGACTGCACAATTACTATAACTATTTCTGAATGTTCTCTGTCATTTTCAGTACTTGACATATTGCAGATAGGGTACCTCGGTCTAGCAGAATGAAAGTCATAAGCTTTAAAATAATACGTATACTTTGTCGTATGCTTTACATTGGTTTGTTCTAGCCCTCCCCCGCCAAGAGAATTGGATCAGTCCAGTTAATTTCGCGGCCCGCTTGGCCCCGCCCCAAGGAACCCCGACAGAGGATTCCTGAGTTCCAGAGTTTCAGAGGGTTCCCGAGTACGAGAGTTCAAGAGTTCCAGAGTGACAGAGTTCCAGAGTTGGAGGGTTCCTGAGTTCGAGAGTGCCAGAGTTTTAGAGAGTTCTTGAGTTCCAGAGTAAGAGAGAGTGCTTGTGCCGCCGCAAAGAGACAGCAGAGTTCTGTTTGGTGATTAGTTTGTCTTAGTTTATAAATCGTTGTTCCTGAATAAAGAAATACAGCTTCCCTGCCCAGCCATTGTCTCCACGTCTCTGTTACCCACCGTGAAGCTACCCGCCCAGCAAGAGCCTCCGAATTTTAACAACAATACTTCTTTTTTTTTTTCTACTAGGGTTATTGCGGGGGCTGGTTTGGCACTATGAATCCACTGCCCCTAGAGGCAAGAGATAAATTGAGAGATGAGGGAGAGGGAGAGATAGAGAGCAAGTGAGAAAGACATCCGAAGACCTGTGTCACTGCTTATGAAGTGAATTCCCTGCAGGTAGGAACCCAGGGGCTGGAACCAGGAACCTTGTGCAGGTCCTTTTGCTTTATACTGTGAGCATTTAACCTGGTGTACCACTGCTCAACAACCCCCCCCACCATGCTTCTACTTTTTTCAAGATTAATTAATTACTTTATACACTGTCAGCAAGGTAACTATTTTTGAATGGATAGTATTGACAAACCAAGTAGCTATTGAATAACTCTAGCAAAGAAAGACTAGACACAAGTAGTGTACAGATGTCTCTTTAGTCCCATGTATAAGCATCTAAGTGATGTGTCAGACTAGTTTTGTAGACTTAGAGGCACACATTTTAAAAATTGTTTGTTGGCTTATAAGATAATTTACCTGGATAGTGTGCCTACTTTACCAGCCTATTGGATCCCAGCCCCCATTACCCTGGGGGAACCTTCAGTGTTTCTCTCTCTCCCTCTCCCCTCTCCCCTCTCCCCTCTCCCCTCTCCCCTCTCCCTCTCTCTCTCCCTCTCCCCTCTCCCCTCTCCCCTCTCCCCTCTCCCCTCTCCCTTCTCCTTCTCCTCTCTCCCCTCTCCCTCTCCCTCTCCCCTCTCCCCTCTCTTCTCTCTCCCTTTCCCTCTCCTCTCTCCCTCTCCTCTCTCCCTCTCCCTCTCCCCTCTCCCCTCTCTCCTCTCTCCCTCTCCCTCTCCTTTCTCCCTCTCCTCTCTCCCTCTCCCTCTCCCCTCTCCTCTCTCCTCTCTCCCTCTCTCTCTCCCTCTCCCCTCTCCCCTCTCCCCTCTCCCCTCTCCCCTCTCCCTTCTCCTTCTCCTCTCTCCCCTCTCCCTCTCCCCTCTCCCCTCTCTTCTCTCTCCCTTTCCCTCTCCTCTCTCCCTCTCCTCTCTCCCTCCCCTCTCCCCTCTTCCCTCTCTCCTCTCTCCCTCTCCCTCTCCTTTCTCCCTCTCCTCTCTCCCTCTCCCTCTCCCCTCTCCCCTCTCCTCTCTCCTCTCTCCCTCTCTCTCTCCCTCTCCTCTCTCCTCTCTCCCTCTCCCTCTCCCTCTCCTCTCTTCTTCTCCCTCTCCTCTCTCCCTCTCCTCTCTCCCCTCTCCCCCCCTCTCTCTCTCTCTCTCTCTCTCTCTCTCTCGCGTGTCTTTCTCTTTCTATCTAAAAAAAAAGTCAACCCAAAGCAGTGAATCCTAAGTGACACTAACTAACTAACTAACTAACTAACTAGCTGCACAAACTGACTGTAGCCTGGAAAATAGCTGGTAGGCAGCTCGTTTGTCTTGCATGCCTGAGGTTCTGGTTCAATCCCTGGCACAATGTGTGCTGAGTAGTTTTTTCTCTCTCTCTCTCTCCCCTCACTTTCTGTGTTTCTCTCTCTCTTACTTTCTCTGTCTCTTATGAAATACACCTTTAAAAATATATTGCTAACATATAGAAGATCTCATGGCTTTTCAAAAAGTTGTATTTGCTTGTAACAAAAGGTTATTATTATGTTTATAATTGACTTAGATACATTTTTTGTGGAACCCTGGCTTATATACCTTACCAGGTTTTTTTTTTAAGGGTAGACATAAAGGCCCTGAATTTATCATGCATGTTAACTGGATGATGCTTTGTGAATGTTTTCCTAGTTTATTGTTTCTCTTAAAGCAGACACTGGGTATCTTAATATGGTTAACTCTATTTTTCTTGTATTGTTTCTCACCTTTCTCACAATTTAGCATGTCTTTTTTGCATCTAAGTTATAAGATATATTCTCCAAGTATGTTTATTGTTGCTTTTCTCTCCACATTTAAACATCTAATCTAGTAAGTGTATTTCTCTTTCAGATCACTTAAGAGGTTGTGGGTTAGTCTTCATTTTATTTTCTTTCCATACCCCCCCAATTTTATTTTCAAATGCCAAACCTTATTGTTGAATAATCCATCTTACCCTCTCTGAATGGAAATGCAGCCTTCATAAAATATACAATCCACACAGATGTGGGTAGACCTCAGGAATTTCTATTGTTTCCTAATGATCTATCTGTTGATTCCCATATTGGCAACATGCTACTTTCAATTCCTAGGACTTTACAGTAAGATTTGCTATTTGGACATGCATGTCCTCTCATAACTCTTAGTCACAATTTTCTTGCCTATCTTTATATATATTTTTCTTCAAGTTACATGTTGTTATCAAGTTGTCAAGGCTTAAAAATTATGTTAGCATTTTAATGTGAGTGGCACCAAGTTTATGAAATGATTTAGGTGAAATTGGTTATCTACAGTATGTTTAGTTATTCTGCCCAGACGGTATGATCTTGTCAACAATTTAGATAGTGTTTTATGCCCTTCATTTTTTTCTCACTTTTTGATACATATATTCAATACTAATTTCCCACTTAGGTATTTCATAGCTTTCATTTATATTCTAATTTTGAATTTTCTTATTACATCATATAATTAGCTACTAAGATTAGAAAGGAAAAAACAACACATTATATCTGGCTACCTTAACATAGTCTTTTGTGCTACATTCAATAATTTTTCAATTTATATTACTGAAAAATTTAAATAGTGAGTAAATTATCTTTTTTTTTGAATGGAGTTTGATTGATTGATTGTTGCCCTTGTTGTTTTTATTGCTGTAGTTATTGTTGTTGTTCTTGATGTTGTCCTTGTTGGATAGGACAGAGAGAAGAGAAAGGAGGGGAAGACAGAGAGAGAGATAGAGATAGAGAGAGAGAGAGAGAGAGAGAGGGAGAGAGAGGGAGAGAGAGAGAAAGACAGACACCTGCCGACCTGCTTTACCGCTTGTGAAGTGACTCCCCAGCAGGTGGGGAGCCAAGGGCTGGAACCCGGATCCTTACACTGGTTCTTGTGCTTTGCACCACCTGCACTTAACCTGCTGTGCTACCGCTCGACTCCAGTAAATTATCCTTAATTACTAATCTTGTCATCTTTCTCTGTCCATATTTGCTCCTTTTCCTTAAGTTATTAACTTGCTTGAAAAATGTCAATTATACTGAATGGTAAAACCAAAACAGGCATAAGTGACACACAAAAATGAATAAATATGCATAATATTCTGATGCTTTGTGACAAAAACTTCTATGGCTTGACAGGTAGGTAGCCTAGTTAATTCAGCTGCATTCAGTGAGGGCTCTGTATGGTTTAAGGAGGAACTCAGTTCCTGTTCTGAGGTTTCTACAGATTAGAGAGGAAATAAAGATGACAAGGATGCGTTCTCCCAAAATCTAAACGGTTGGATCAGCTGGAGAACTGTGTAGGTCTTTGAGTGATAATCTACCACAGGCAAACACCTTTATTATCCTTTTTATACAATCTTTCTTCTTATAAAACCCTTACAATAAATCCTGCTCCTTGTTCCCTAGCCTTTTTCCTTGTGACAGTGTCTTGGAGTTGAAGCCACACATTTCTGTATTTGAATAACTGTTTATCCACATGCCCTTCAGGCCTATGGGTGTTCTGAGAAGGTTCCTTAAACCCTGCTCATATTTTTGCTGGTAGTCCCTTGTTACTCTTCCCTAATCATCCTTTCTGAGTCTGTAACCTGCCCTCCACTTTGACTGAGGCTGGTTTTCTCTAAGTTGCAGTGTAAAGATCCCAGTTCAAACCTGCAGGGGAGTCGCTTCACAGGCGGTGAAGCAGGTCTGCAGGTGTCTATCTTTCTCTCCCCCTCTGTCTTTCCTTCCTCTCTCCAGTTCTCTCTGTCCTATCTAACAACAATAAAAATCAATAATAACAACAGTAATAACTACAACAATGAAAAACAACAAGGACAACAAAAGGGAAAATAAATAAATATAAAAAAAGTTTAAAAATATACCCAACTCTTGGGTAAGGAGGAAAGTCTAATGAATATACAAGAGACTTTTATGCGTGAGGTTATATGGTCTCAGGTTCAATCCTCTGTCTCATCACCGTCAGTCAGAGTGTGTAAGTACTCTGTTTTTTTGCCTCCAGGGTTATCACTGTGACTCAGTGGCTGCACTATGAATCCACTGCTCCTGGTGGTCATTTTTCCCATTTTGTTACCCTTGCTATTCTTGTTATTGCTGTTGGATAGGACAAAGAGAAATTGAGAGAGGAGGGGAGGACACACACACACACACACACACACACACACACACACACAAAGATAGACATCTATAGACTTGCTTTACCACTTGTGAAGTGACCCCCCCGCCCTGCAGGTGGGAAGCTGGGGGACTCGAACTGGGTTCTTTGCACCAGTCCTTGTGCTTTGTACCAAGTGCACTTAACTCGCTGTGCTACAACCTACCCCCCGTTATCAAATTATTTAAATAAATAAGATTCATACCTACCAGTAAATCAATGATTCAAAATCCTCAAGTATGTGTCTAGTGGGAGTGGAGGTTCTGAAAACCCCCATGGAGTTCAATAAATATGCCTTTTAAGAGTTCAGCACACGTCGTACATCACTATGTGCCTTTTTGTTCTCAATATATTATCATGTACCAGTTTGTTTGTTATCTGTTCCTTTTTCATTTAGATAATTTAGATGGCAGGATATTTCAATTTTGCTAAAATTATAATCGTAAAAAGTTATGTTCTTTAATTTAAGGTTGAAAATGCCATGACACCTTGCGGCAGCTTATCCAAACACATGGCAGGTGCCAAATAAATAGTTTCTGTCATACCAGCAGAAAAAAAAAAGCACCTAATAATGATAGTCTTAGGATGAAGCAATGCTGAACACCCAGGGAGGCTGACATAGAAGGCTCTGCTCCTTGTTACAATATTCAGACTTCAGAATGAAGTCTGTTAGCCTACATGGTGTCTCCTGTCTATGGGATCATGTCTTATGTCTGTATGTCATAATCTGCTTTTATTTTCTCTGTACAAATTTTTTTTTCCTCAGTAGAATGGTCAAATCCATAGCCAAACAAAAAGAGGACATCAAGGGCCAAATCTGTCATGCAGGAACACCCTTTTATTAGTAAACACCATGCTTTGCACACCATTCTCAGTGATGTGTGTGCTCACCAACCCTATAGCTTTATTACTATAATGTGAGAAAATTGCCTCTAATTCATGGTCCTGGGGACACATATCTATAATTTAGGTCAAAATCTGTCTCCTCACTCTAATTCCCAATAAACCTTTAATGTGCTTCCAGTCACTGTGGAAATTTCTGAGTTTCCATATTCAACCCTAACCCCTAGAACTATACAAATATAAATAATTGAGGAGTTCTTAGATCTGGGTAAGAATAGTTCAACTAGGAGTTGGAACCAAGTGCAAGGTCCCCCTCCCCCCATACAATTAACTTTGTTTTTTTCCACTTATTAAAAGAGCATTGTGTTCATTGAAGGAAAGGTCTGGGATATAAAGATAGGAAACCGGGGCTGGGTGGTGGCACCCCTGGTTGAGTGCACATGTTACAATGCATAAAGGACCCAGGTTTGAGCCCCTCAGTCCACACCTGCAGGGGGAGCTCTCAGAGTGGTGAAGCAAGCCATTTTTCTTTATCCTGATAATATAATATAGTATAATTAATATCATAGTAAATATACTGACTTATTAAGTTAAACTATACTTTTGGCTTTGGGGACATAAAAACTACCATTGGTACTAATAGTACTATATATATATATATATATTTAAAGAGTTTTAAATTTTATTATCTTTATTTAGTATTAATTGCACATAGACAGCCAGAAATAGAGAGCAAGAGAGAGAGAGAGAGAGAGAGAGAGAGGCAGAGAGACACCTGTAGCCCTGCTTCACACTTGTGAAGCTTTCCCCTTGCAGGTGGGGACCAGGGGGACTTAACTTAGGTCTCTGTGCATTGTAACACGTGCAATCAACCAGGTGTGCCACCACCTGGCCCCCTTTTTCATATATTTATATATGGCTTTGATTTGGGAAATATTTAGTTAAGAATTTAAGGATCTATGGGTTCAAGTCTCCAGTCCACAACTGCAGGGGAAAAACCTCATTAGTATTGAGGCAATGCCAAAGTGTCTGTTTATCTCTTCCTCTCTATTTCCCCCTTCACTCTCAATTTCTCTCTTGTCTCTATTCACAATAAATAATCAAAATATTTCTTAAAAGAATTTAATGATATATACTGATGAGAGATGATAATCTCTAATTGTCTTTCCTACTAATGTCATTTGTCTGGTGTTAGAAGCATATAGTTGGCAGCTTCTTTTAAAAAAATATTTATTTCCTTTGTGTTGCCTTTGTTGTAGTTATTGTTGCTGTTATTGATGTCATCATTGTTGGATAGGACAGAGAGAAATGGAAAGAGGAGGGGGAGAGAAAGATAGACACCTGTAGACGTGCTTCACTGCTTGTGAAGTGACTCCCTTGCAGGTGGGGAGCCGGGGGCTCAAACAGGGTATCCATCCTCATGCTGCTCCTTGTGCTTTGCACCACGTGCGCTTAACCCACTGAGCTACGACCTGACTCCCAATTGGCAGCTTCTTACAAGAACTTTTTGCTCTCCTATGTGGAAATTCAATAAAAAAGTGAATATTTTATTGATTTATTTATTTGTTTGTTTAGTCAAGTTGCCCTTCAGGACAGTGTAAGATACCTTACCACAGAAACCTATGCCATCCCTTTCCTTATTTTGCCGTAACACTAGAAAATATAATTAAATATTTTAAATGAAAGTGATGCTAATTTAACTTGTCTTTGATCACCAAATAAAGGAGAATGTTAGTTTGTGTAGTTATCATGGCCATTTGCATTCTTTTAAGTATTGAGTGCTCACATTTTTCATACTTTATTTCATGCATGCTCTTTCATTTCATTCTGATTTAAAAGAGTTCTTTACAGATTAAACTTATTAATCACACATAGCAAATCTATTCACAACTTACTATTTTCTCAGTTGAAGCTACTAAGACCACAGATAGAAGCAATCTAAAATATATGATATGGTGATAAATATCCTCTACACACAGAAATGTTTCAAAATTAAAACTCTTTGAAAACCTGAATCCACGTCTGTTAGCAGCCCTTGACATGGACAGATATTTTTAACTCTTGTCAATCTGTTTCCAATTTGTATTTCCTATATTATCAGCTGTGGCCTTTGGTAAATTTCCCAGGCTGTTCAGTGTATTGACCACATTTTACCATGTTCATGGGCTATTTTAATTTTCTCTTTTGGAGTGCACCTGGTAAAGTGTCTTACCGTGTAGTCTGCCTTTTTCTTATGGATTTTCAGAATTTGAAAAATAACTTGTAGGTAATAGATGCTGGCTGTACACATTTACAATAGCTCCTACTTGTTTGTAGATTGCTTTTCAACTGTATGCTTATATAAAAACATTTAATAACCAGAAGTTGACAATTAACATTTGATTGAATTAATTAAAATGTCCCTTTGAGATCACCACTGCATGTGTTTTTGTTTAAAAATTGGGAACATATAACTCTTGAAAATGAGGGGGCCAGGCACATGGTTAATTAAGTGCACACTCTACAGTGCACAAGGACCTGGGTTCCCCACCTGCAAGGGGAAAGCTTCACCAGTGGTGAAGCAGAGGTGCAGGTGTCTCTCTGTCTCCCTCTCCTCTCTCAATTTATCTCTGTCTCTATGCAATAATAAAAAGAAAATAAAAAATATGTAGCTAGAAAGTGTGGTTACATGACCAATGGAAACAGAACAAGAAAGCCATCATCTATGTGTCTTCAGTCTGAAGTCTTTGTAGCCATAATCTTGGCTTCAGTTTGGCATGTCACCCACCACTCCTACAGTCGGAGGGCTGAAGCTTCATTATGTAGTTATCATATTCCTCAGTGTCTGCCACCCGAAGTGCTTTATCCCTCCTTCTGTCTAGCCTTCCCTCTTAAAGCTCTTTCTTGGTGATTTGTTGGCCTTTCACACTGATCTGCATATCACAGCCCAGAGAGCTTCAGGTGGCATCTTGGGACTGATAGTTTTCATCTTCTCTTTCCTTTTGAACATTCTACTTTCTGAATCTCATTAATCTCTTTTCTTCTTTGAAGTTGGCATTATATATCAATAATCTTTTTCTTGCTCTCTCAGCTCTGGATATGCCTAATTTTTGTATGGTCTTCCTATTGAATTTTTGTTCTTGATATTTATCAGAAAATAAATTTGATGATTATCTTAAACCTTTGTGGACATCTACTGATTCAATTCACTGAAATATGCATGGATGTAAATATATATATATATATATATATATATATATATATCATTCCTCAAAATTTTAGAGGTCATACTTTCATGATCACATCTGATCTTCACAAAGGCCTTATGTCATTATACCAGTTTATAGATACAATCAAAGCTCAGGAGTTTTAATGATGCAAAGGCAAATACAGAGCTGGCAACAACAACAACAAAATATAGAACTGGATAGATTGTGATGAGTCAATAATTGAAACTTGTGGTTATTTATCTAATTACAAAAGTGTCGATCCGCCAAATTGGCTGATAAAAGACCTCACAATGATGACAGTCTCCATCAAAATATATTTTTAATTTTACTAAAAACAAAACAAGATAAAAAGTGTGTTTTCTGGGATAATAACATCAACTGATAAACACTGATTGATCATTTATTTATTTATTTATTTTATTTATTTATTCCCTTTTGTTGCCCTTGTTGTTTTATTGTTGTAGGTATTATTGTTGTTGTCGTTGTTGGATAGGACAGAGAGAAATGGAGAGAGGAGGGGAAGACAGAGAGGAGGAGAGAAAGATAGACACCTGCAGACCTGCTTCACCGCCTGTGAAGCGACTCCCCTGCAGGTGGGGAGCCGGGGTTCGAACCGGGATCCTTATGCCGGTCCTTGTGCTTTGCGCCACCTGCGCTTAACCCGCTGCGCTACAGCCCGACTCCCTGATTGATCATTTAAAAAAAAAAATTTATTTATTCCCTTTTGTTGTCTTTGTTGTTTTATCATTGTTATTGATGTCGTCATTGTTGGATAGGACAGAGAGAAATGGAAAGAGGAGGGGAAGACAGAGAGGAGGAGAGAAAGACAGACACCTGCAGACCTGCTTCACCACTTGTGAAGTGACTTCCCCACCTGCCGATCCTTATGCGTCAAGCCACGTGCGCTTAACTCACTGTGCTACCGCCCAACTCCTGATTGATCATTCTTTGCATTGAATTGATATTTTCCTTTTTTCATTATTTCTTTTTTGTTTTGCCTCCCGGGTTATTGCTGTGGCTTAGTGCCTGTAGTATGAATCCACTGTTCATGGTCACTTTTTTTTTCATTTTATTGGATAGGACAGAGTGAAATTGAGGAGGGGATGATATATATATATGGAGAGAGAGAGCTGAGATCCTTGAGTGGGTCCTTTCTATGTGTGCTTAACTGGTTGCAACACTGCCCGGCCCCTCATAGATATTTTCATCATCTGCCTGGAAATATGTCATCTGCCTGCATTTTCATACATTATATTTATCTTCTTTTATTTATAAACTAGACTTTTCCCATTCTCATCAAATATTATAATCACAAGTTTATCAAAGATGTCTGTTTCAGGGGGAATGATTTTAATCAGGTAAAGAATTATCTTTACTCAACTATCACCCATTCATTTATTGTTACAACAACATGTTTACTACATTATTCATACTATTTATATGTCACACACCCAGTATTAGCCTTTTGTTAAAAAAAAAAAAGTTAAATTTCTGGGACTGGGCAGAAGCATAGCAGGTTAAGGGCACATGAAGTGAAGCACAAGGACCAGTGTAATGATCCTGGTTTGAGCCCCTGGCTCTCCACCTGCAGGGGGTGTCACTTTCAGAAGAAAGATAGACATCTCTCTCTCTCTCTCTCTCTTTGTATCTACCCCTGCTCTCTCAATTTCTCTCTGTCCTATCCAACAACAACAACAGCAATAACAGCATTAATAATAACAAGGGCAATAAAAATGGGGAAAAAGGCCTCCAGGAGCAGTGAATTCATAGTGTAGGCACCAAGACCCAGCAGTAACCCTGGAGGCCAAAAACAAACAGAAAAAAACCAGTATATATATATATATATATATATATATATATATATATGATCACATATATGATTATACGTGCACATAGATACAATGAAAGCACATCTACACACATATCCACCACAAGAAATTATTCTAGATCATAAGATCTAGAGCAAGCAGTGAATAGAATTCTCTGGGACATCCACATTGGAATTCACAAACATTTTCTAATCCATTCACTTTTATTTTGAGGACTCTGATAAAGCAGTAGGAGAACTGAGAAGTTTCTGGCAGCTGTGCAGAGCTTAGATTATAAAAGTAAGGAAGGCTGGGTGTTTTCTGTTGAAATAGACTGTTAAGAACTTTGTCAAAGAATGAACTCATACTGTAACCCACACCTCATTTGTCACCCTGATGGGCTGAGGAAAAGTGACATTTACAAACCGAGAATGAAAGCACATCCATTTCACCAGTCTGACACCCTGATATAATAACTATTTACCTTGAGAAAGAGGCACTGAGGTTTCCGATTCTTGTGAATCTTCTCACTTTGGCACTTATTTTCTCACTCTGTCAGACAGCCCCAGATTAATGGAACAATTTGTTCAACAAATCATATTAGTAGAATGCACAGAGGGTAAAGAGAGAGGCAGGGAGCAGAGAATTTTTACTCATTCATAGCAGTGGTATCTCTGCAAATAAAAATGTAGTTATGCCTGACATTTACAGAGGGACAATGTGAAAGGAGAAGAGTGTAATGACTTTGGGCAGTGGAGAGATCATTTTGTAGGAACAGTAGTGCTCAAAGGGGAATAAGATAAAGTTACACATAACATCTAGATTGAGCTTCCTTCTAGAAGATTTGTCAAGCACAGCAGGGTCTGGCTGTATTTTAAAAAAAAGTTTCCATTAAAATTAAGCACTTTCTTTTTTTTTTTTTCCTATGCTACTTTCCAGCCCACAATTGGTAAGGTTTAGAGAGTTCTAAAAACACCATATTACAATAGCAGTGATTCAGTACTCAAGAGCAGGGCATAGGTATTTTGTCATATCATAACTCTATGTGACTAGAATTAAAACTGTTGAGTCTGACAGGTCTTCATTCACATTCCAAAGACAAAATTAAACAAAGGAATAGTTTGTAGAGATTATGCAATTTATATGTTTCCTGCCTTTGTGTCCCTAGTTTAGACAGGTATTTGTAAGTGAAAAGGCCAATCAATATTGGCTACAGTAGAGAGGTTCGTTTAAATCTATGTGGTCTATTGCTTCTGTTCACACACAAAACGTACATAATGCCGTATTGTCCACTGACTTTCAAGGGACACTCCAAACTGACTGTGAGGTTCATTTATTTGAGTTAGGGTTGTCACACTGCTATTATGTCTTGTAGCCACAACAGAAATTGACACTCACTTGTCCCTTGTTCCTGTCTAATATGGCCTTGGGTATCAAGGGGAAATAGTGCTTTGCATTCATGCTCCTTTTCCTTCTCCTTCTCTTCTATTTTAAGACTCTTGACACATTTTAGAGACACAAGAGACAATCCAAATTCCTCTCAACATAAAATTAGTTTGTGGAACCCCCTAATTAACTTAGAATGTTTTCCTTTTCACAGATTGGGAGTTTCAGTGGGCCAAATACTCTTATTTTTTTCAGCATCCATTTATTCCAGAAACATCTCAATATCAAAGTGACCTGTTTGAACTACTAAGGAATAATAGCTGAACTAAAGGAGCTTTTTAAGGAAGTATCGATATGAATGTCTGCAGAGAAAATAAAAGCCTTCAGTTAGGTATTCATTCTATAGAAAATGTCTTGCTTCAGATAGTCGAGGCCCCTCTTTTACTGCTGATGCGCTCCACTTTTCATAGTAAGTAGTTTCTCAAGGAGAGGCAAGAGATGGCTTATTACTTTTGGATAGGATTAAACTGACTGGGAAAATAGTTGTTGCACTAGATATACAGAGATCATTTATTTGTGTGCACACTGATTTATTACAAAGAAAGGATATGTGCAAGCTAGAAGATTCAAAGTACAGATAAAACTTTTTAAAAGTCTTTACAAAGAACACGAGTACCTATGTGTATGTATGTTGTCTATCTCCATCCATCTACTCAGCCAGGATATATAAGTCAGAGATGATGCTCTTAAGTCCCCAGAAATACATGGAAATATATTTAGGGATACCTATGTATTAGAGCTTGTATGAACAAAGCCCTAAGAGACATAGTTAAATCTGGGGCTGGGCGGTGGTGTGCCTAGTTAAGTGCATGAAGTGCAAGGACCCATACAAAGAACCAGGTTCAAGTCCCCACTCCCCACCTGCAGGAGTTTGCTTCATCAGCAGTGAAGCAGGTCCGCAGGTGTCTATCATTCTCTCCCCCTACGAAACTCTCCCCTCTTCTCTTGATTTCTCTCTGTTCTATCCAAGAAAATGAGGGGAAAAAATGGCCATCGGGAGCAGAGGATTCATAGTGCCAGCTGTGAGCCTCAGCAATAAAATTGGAGGCAAAAAAAAGCCATAGTTAAATCTAAAAAAAGCATATTCTTGTTTTCTTTACTATTGCTTTGCTTGTCCATGGTCATACTGGAGTCATTCCTCTACAAGTCTCTTTGAGTTTGACCTAGTCTGCACTATTTCTGTAGGAAAAAGTGACCAGGGAGCATGGCTGTTTGAGCTTCACACAGAAATTGTCTGTGTGAATGAACTGAGGTCATGATGACCAGCACTGACTCAGGGGTCCAGTCTCCTATCCTGTGGCTCACTGACTCCATAGGACTTCTAGGACATCTGTGTCTAGCCTGTGATAAAAGGAGAAAGAAGAGTCTGCCTGTGTCTTATAGATCTCAGCCAAGGTTGTGGGGAGGGATGCATCGTTTTTTGTGGACATATAAGAACATCAGAACTTCCCTGGTGGAGCACATGCATTGCAGGGACAAGCACTATTGGGAAGAGATGGTGCAGAGTCAGCCATCACTGCTACACATTTGTGAGGAGTGTTTATTTCCTATCTTCTGTCCATCTTTTCTCTATGATTAATTCTTACACATCACTCATGCAACTCAAAACTTGCCCTGGCATCCTGGGTGCTTAACCCCGCCCCATGGTGTTCTCCACGCCCCATCCTTATTTTTAATAAAGAAAAGTAACTTATTTTACCACCAAAGTTATGGCTGAGGCCATGACTGCATGAGTCCATTGAGACTGGTGGCTGTTTTTTTTATTTAAATTTTTATTTTGGTAGAGGATGAGAGAGAGAAGAACAACAAGATGGAGAGGGAGGGGAAGGGGAGGGGGAGGGAGGGAGAGCGAGGGAGAGAGGGAGAGGGAGAGGGAGATTACGATTGCTGTTCCACCACTCATGAAGCTTCCCCCTTTGCAGATGAGGACTGAGGGCTTGAACCCAGGTCCTCCTGCTAGTAACCTATAGGGTGCGCTGTTGACTGACCTCTCCAGTCTTCTTTAAACTTTAAGCTTCTTTTTTTCATCAAGTGCTTGACTTTCTTATGTCTTTTAATTTGAAGTTTTGAGACTCTCATTGAGTTTTTGGCAATCTTCTCACTCATGATAGACCTCTTCAGCTGTCAGTAGCCAACTGTGCCTTCATTCTTCTCAGGGACTGAGAAGTTGTATTTGAAAAAGTTTTGCTTAGAAAACGTTTGGGTCACTGTGATTATACTTGTCTGCTACATGCTGTTTTAGAATTTACTCCTCCCACCAACACACTATATAACATACTTATCAAATAGTACAAATGTTCTGTAAAGTAATGTTTATCCTTGCACTGGCTAAAAGTAGTCTCCATTTCAAGTAGTCTTAGGAGAGCACTAAACCACATACATTTCTCTATTTGGTTCTTAAGGCTTCTCTTTCCCTACGCTCCAGTGGTGATCCTGTTTATGTCTAACAAATAAACGGTCTATTCTCTATTTATAAACTGAGCTGCCAGTTTAATTTTGAAGTGTGGATCTCTTCTCTGGCCTACAGCCACTTTGGGGAACAAAATATGTCTGAGTTGGAAGGAGGAATTTGGTCCATGGTAGTTTCTTTATTTAAAAACAAAACAAAATAAAACTTTAAAAATATTTATTTATTTATTTATTCCCTTTTGTTTCCCTTATGGTTTTATTGTTGTTGTTATTGATGTCGTCATTGTTGGATAGGACAGAGAGAAATGGAGAAAGGAGAAGAAGACAGAGAGGGGGAGAGAAAGACAGACACCTGCAGACCTGCTTCACCACCTGTGAAGTGACTCCCCTGCAGGTGGGGAGCCGGGGCTCAATCCGGGATCCTTATGCTGGTCCTTGTGCTTTGTGCCACCTGTGCTTAACCTGCTGCGCTACTGCCAGACTCCCCTGAATAGAACAACAGCAACAACAAAAAAACAAACAACTATCTTTTCTGTTTTTTAATAGAAGGGCAGAGAGAAAAAGTGAAAGAAACTACAGCACAGAAATTTCCTTTGGTGAGGTTGGGGAAGGGTCAAACTTGGGTCATGCACATGGAAAATCAGTGCCCATGGTAGTTTTCTTTCTTAGAATCATTTAAATTAATTAATTTGATAGAGACGGGCAGAAATCGAGAGGGAAGTGGGAGATAGAGAAGGAGAGCGAAAGGGAGACACCTGCAGCCCTGCTTCACTGCTTCGGAATCTTTCCCTCCAGGGGCTTTAGCTCTGGCACTTGCATATTGCAGTGTACTCATTCAGCCTGGTGAGTCACTGCAGGACCCTGACAGTTTCTTTAAACAGAAGGAAACAATAGTATTTGTTCTGTCTATGAAATATGGGACTGCAAATCAGGCATTATGATAATTAGAAGTTAGATTTATTTTTAATGTGTCTTATGAATAGGTGCCATTTCGTGAATGTGTTCTTTCTGCTGGACATACTTCAAGCCAAAGTCTACACTCATTGTTTCAGTTCCCAGAACTTTCCCAGGTACATACTTTTTTTCCTTTTTTTTTTCTTTTCCTCTTCATAGTTCAAATAAAGAAGTGGTAACTCAGAGAGATTCTTTTATTTGATGGAGGTGTCAGTGCTAGATTCAGAAGATGAAGGTTAACTCTTCTTCCCTGTACATTTTGTTCCACTCTGTTGTCAGCTCTTCATTTTGAAAAACCTGTACTTTCTTCTTCTTTTCGTGTATCTTTCCCCTCAAGCAAACAGCAGAATGCAAGCGAGAAGAGAGAGGGTCAACATTCCCTGAACATCAGCTACAGTGGCAGCTCTGTCCTCATGAACATCTTCACTTACTTATTAAACCCCCTGGAAGTTATGTATTGTTCAGTTCCATTTCCTAAGTAAGGGAATTGAGGTCCAGAAGATGAAGATGTCTCCTTGGGCCAACTTCTACAAATGGTAGCTTGCAGAATTTGAATGTAGATCTTCTGACCCCAATCCTGGGCCTTTTCCTACCACCCTTAAATACTTCACTAGTTAATAAAAATAACTCAGAGTCAATAATTGCTTCCCATTAACCTCCCACTGTAATAAGCTCTAAAGCTCAACATATATAATGAAGAAATTAACAAATTTACCTCCTGCTTCTAATAGTGAACTGAAACTGTCACAAATGTTTTTTTTTTTTTTCTTTCCGCTTTTCTTGCATGGTTTCCTTTTGATTTGTGCTACACTTAATTGGGAGACTTGATAAAAGAGTGTTCAGAACTAGGCAAAACTGCAGATTTCCTACAGATATAAAAATGAATACATTAAAGAACTGATTTTTCTTCTATGAAACGAAGCAACCGGGTAAACTAGTTAAAAGGAACAGTCAAAAAGCACAAGTGTATATGAAGAGTGTGAAAATGCATAATGTGGAACTGAATTGCAAATGGAAACAAAACTAAAGTTCCCACACGGGAGGTGGCTGTGTTGAATGAAATCTTTACTAGGTGTATGACTTTTTATTCCTATTGGTTACCTTCAATTTGCAACGTGTTGTCAGATAGTTCTGAAGCAAGGGACAAGGCAAGAATGGAGCATCCAGAAACAGCTGATTATACATGATACACATATGTTCATTGACATACAATACATGTGCTTTCTTTTGTCCCCCATCAAGATTATTGCTGAGACTTGGTGCCTGTACAACTCTGCTGTTCCCAGCAGCTATTTTGTTTGCATGTTTGTTTTTGTTAGGGGATGGGAGGGAGGTAGGAGGAAGAGGAGGGGAGAGAGAGGAGGAGAAAGAGAGTGAATGAAAACCACCTCATGCTCTGTTCCACCACTCATGAAACTTCCTTCCCCTCTGCACTTGGGTACCAGTGGCTTGAACCAGGGGCCTCCCACATAGTAGTGATTTGCGACTTCTACTGGGTGAGCCAGCACCTGGCCCCTTGAAGGATATCCCTTTTTTCCAACAGATTCTTAGTGGTATTTTGAAAAGTCCACTCACTGCATTATTTTCAGTCAAAGATAAGCAGTTCTAAGTAGACATAACACTTGAGTCCTACCTTCAAGTCATTTATGAAGGAGAGGATTGCCTTTATCCTGTGTTATTTCTCAGACTCTGGCCTGACACATAGATGTCGATCTCAGTAATTAGCACTCCTGTAGGTATGCTAGAAAACAAACCTCAGAAGTTGATCACAGCAGTGAAAATGGACTTGACATGCTTTCACCTTGGAGAAAGCAAAACTATCCAATTATTCAGACTGGGCTTTATTTATCCTGGACAGAGAATGGGAATTAGACACTAAGAATCCTTTGACTCTAGCCTGCCATCCCTTAAAGGTCTCTAATTTACACTTTGCAAGTACCAGTGATCTTCAAATGAGGTTGAACAGTTCCACAGTTACAGCTAGACACTGACAGAAAAATATCACCATGTACCTTTCAACCTGTGTATCATTTCCAGCCACACTTGCTTAGAATTACAAAATGAATCCATATTTTCTGATTCTCTATGATCATCTTGTAAAAATCAGCATTATATTCTATGATGTGTGTGTATCCAAAACGTTAATTTGTAGAGCATAACATTCCCTCCTTCAGGATTTCACTTTTAATTTTATTATTATTATTATGATTAAGCTGGAGGTTCATGCATGCAAATAGCCTTGACTCTGCCAGAGCACAGACCTGGGAGGTCGTCCCCTGGCCAGTTGCCAAGGCCATGTTTCCTGGCAAAGTGCTAGTGGAGAGGTCAGTCATGTGCTTGACAGAGCTCCTTTAATGCTTTGCATCCTCTTGGATGAAACTGGAGGACATCATGTTGAGTGAGATAAGCCAAAAAGAGGATGAATATCAAATGATTTTACTTATTAACGAGACTTAATAAAGAAAGGGTGGGGAGGGAGAGCACAAAGTGAAACATGGACTGGACATGGTGTATTGCACCAAAGCAAAGGACTCTGGGGAGGGAGTGGGGAGGAGGAGAGGAAGAAAACTTTGGGGGCTTGGTACATAATGAAATTGTTTGCATATGTCAATTATTGCACTATAGACATTAATCCCTCGATAAAAAGAGAGAGAGCGAGAGGGAGAAAGGAAGAAAAGAAAAGAAAAGAACAGAAAAGAAAAAACCAGGGCTGTGTGATGGTGCACTTGGATGAACACATATGTTACAATGTGCAAGGGCCTGAGTTCAAGTCCCAGTCCCAGCCTGCAGGGAGAAAGCTCTGACAGGGTGAAATAGTGCTGCAGATGTCTCTCTCTCTCTCTCTCTCTCTCACTCTCACTCTCACTCTCACTCTCTTTGTCTCCCCCTAACCTATCGGCTTCTGGCTGCCTCTATACAATAAATATAATAAAAATATTTTTTAAGAAATAGTAAAAATATTCTCTGAGGGCAGGGTGTTGGCACATCTGATTGAGCCCACATATTACAGTGTGCAAGGACATGGGTTCGAGCCCCCAGTTCCCACCTGCAGGAGGAAAGTTTTGCCAGTGGTGAAGCCAGGCTGCAGGTGTCTCTTTGCCTCTCTCCCTCTCTACCACCCCCTTCCCCCTCTCGATTTCTGGCTGTCCGGATCCAGTAAATAAAGATAATACACACACACAAAAAAATCCTCTGCAATGCTCTTTGGTGGCTGACACCCTAGCAGAGGTTCCCTCCACCCGTCCGGTTTGGAAGGGTGGGAGTCACCCTGGCTGGGGGAGGTGTTGGCGGCTTCCAGGTGCAGGTGGGGCTGGAACTTTCACTGGGCATCTTGGCGCGCGGACAATGGGCCCTAGGCGACCTTATCGCGGCGCGCAGGCCTTCCCAGTGCGCGCAGCCAGGGGGCGGCGGCGCTTCCTCCCGGCCGCCCGCCACCTCCAGCCTCTGGGGCTTGCAGCTGCCGCCGCCCGCCCGGATCCCGACCCCCGTCCGCCCTCCCGCCGCCCCCGCCCCGCGCTTCCTCCCGGGCCCCGGCGACCCCGAGCCAGGCGCGGCGGGCGGAAAGGCTTGGCGGGGCGGCCGCGGCAGCGACACGCGCGGGGCCCGGGAACACAAAGGGGGGATGTGTGCGGCCGAGAGTCCGGAAGCGGGGCGCCGCCGGGGGCTCCCGCGCTGCCCCATTGTTCGCCCCGCGGACATCCACATCCACACACACACACACACACACACACACACACACACACACACACACGCTCCGCCAGAAGTGGACGCTTCCTGCAGCCGCTTATCGACCTGCCAGCAGCCCCCCTGGCAGCTCCGGGACTTTTGCACCAGGAGGGCTTTTCATGGGATGACCAGGCCAGAGAATTGTGTCTGGAGCCCATCATTAAAGTGCCCCTCCCCCACTCTTTGTTTAGTTCCTGCCCTGGCTGGACAGCATTTAAGATTCTCACGCTAGGATTTAACAGATATACCATTACAGTATATGTGTGTGTAAGTATATGTATATGTGGTCTGGTTGCCATCTCTTAGGAAGTTGATGATGCTTTTGAAGTAACAGTCCACAAGTTTGTTTGTTTGTTTTTAATTACTTATTGGATAGAGACCAAGAGAAATTGAAAGGTGAAAGGGAGCCTGGCCCCTCCTGAAGTTTTATTTGTTCATTTTCTTTTTATATTTAGAGAGAGAGAGATAGAGAGAGAGGCTGACCTGCAGCCCTGCTTCACAACTCATGAAGCTTCCCCCTTGCAGGTGGGGATTGGAGACTCGAAGCAGGGCTCTTGTGCACTGCAACTTATGTGCTTTACAGGGTGCATCACCTCCAGACCCTCAAGTTAAGTTTTGTTCATGAGGGAGAGGAGGAAGGGTGAGCAAGAGAGAGAGAAATTGGCCACACCCAGATCATTGCGCAGCTCTGGTTTATGGTCATGTCCAGGCAGTGAACCTAGGTCCTCTGGGACCCTGGGCCTGCAGTTCTGTGCTCTAACAACTGTCTCCCTGTCCTCTTGAAGTTTTTAAAGATGCCAGGTACATCTAAATTTTCCACATGCATTAATTCTTTACTTTCCAACCCTGGGAGTGGGTGGTGTTTTTAATCTTAATTTTCCAGAAAGAAGGACCACACTAATACAGATTTGACAAGATCAGAGTGGGAATATAGGCTGTTGGTCCAAGATCTATTTACAATCTTCTGGAATGATTTCTCACCACTTAATTTTTAATGCCATAGCTTTTATTTTAATTTTTGTTTTAAACACCAAAGTAAAGAACACCTTTTCCAGCTCATACACTTACTAATATGGTTATCTGGGAAATCTTGTTACAAAACAAAATGCCACAGTATTTCACATGAGCAAGAATTATATTAACCCCAGCACTAGGATAAGCCAGAGCTGAACAGTGCTCTGAGGAGAAAAAAAAAGTTTTACATTAAGCTTTTGTCTATATTGGATTTCTAAAGTTTTTAGGACTCAGGTTCTCTCTGGGTAGTCCATGAAGAATTTTCCAACTGAACGGAATATGGTTTTCTATGGCAACTGTTCAAGTGGAAAATAAAGTGAAATGATCATCAATTAGTCATTCAACTGCCACAGTTATTAGGCCTCAGTTTCAGTTTCCTCATTTATTCTAGTTGAGTAAGTGTGGTCAAAGATCTCTCACCATGAATGACTGGGTCTGTTTCCTATAGATTTGGGTTCCTGGATATTGTTATAGACAAATAGCAAGCCAGAATCCTAACTTTTTCAAGCCAGGCTCTTGGTGAATTGAGGTCATCCCTTTGCTGTGTGCTGACTTCACACTAAGGTCCAAGTGCTCTGGGAAAGGAAAACACTCATGAATAAGACAGTCTTCCTACCTAAAGCAGTAACTTACCGGCTGGCTAGGAAAGATAGTAGCTAATGTGAAAACTGAGAGGGGTGTGTGTGTGTGTGTGTGTGTGTGTGTGTGTGTGTGTGTGTGTGTGTGTAAGGGGGGTGGCATGTGGCTGGGGCCCTGCATTGTGTATTTCTCCTTTAGTTCAGAAGACCTCCTACCTCAGGGATCAACCTGAACATACCTCCTTCATTCAGTTAGTTCAGACACCCTTAGGTGTGAAGTTCTATCAATGTCATTCTTATTGGATTCATGGACAGAGGAATTGGAGGAAATAAGTCCTAGTCTGGAGAGCTCTTACACACCAACAACTAATTGAGTTAATCCTGTCTCACACCAGTAGCCTCTGAAATTAAGTCTTGATCTCAGTACTTCCCCACTGTAGGAGCTACCAATCTTGTAGTCCACCAGTGTTGTGAAGTTGAAACATTGCAGGTATCAGAGACTCTCCAAGTCTATTTCACACACACACACACACACACACACACACACACACACATTGCTCTGTCATTCTTCTAAGTACATCAGAGCTTCCAGATTTTATTTCTGAAGACATCTTTTGTAGAGGTCTGATACCCATGGGGTGAAGATAGGCATAGGTCATCTCTAGCAATGGTGGGCATAAGGCAAAAGCTGACTCTCAGAAGCATTTCTGTATGTGATGCCATACAATTTCCTCTACATATACCTGATGTAACACAATTAGCTACTGCTTCACTGTTTTTCATAGTTTCTCTCTTTTGATGCTTTGTCTCCTTCCTTCATTTCTGGGAGTGGCTTTGTGAAAACAGACAACTTTAAGGAACATTTGGTTAGAAAATAATTGTTTTTTACATAATTTTTGAGAAATACTGGTGTGCTGGAAACTCTCTTATGGTATGAATATAAAGAGATGATAAAGACATGATACAACTTCTTGTTCATGTAATAATGTTGGTATACAAGATGATATACAAGAGATACAATTTCCCACTGCTTTAAATTATGTGTTGTCATACCACACCCACAAATAGCATGGCAACAGTCTTTTCATCACACCCTAGAGACTTTGTCATCTATTGGAGGAGAGGCGCAGATAAATAATAATTTATAATAAGCATAATTACTGTCCTTGTTATCTTCAAAGTTCTGTGGGAAATAAATTAATATTGCCTGCAAGTTTTGATGTTATGAAATCAGAATGACGCATTTATTTGCTTTTTGTTTATACTCTCAGTGTCAACATGTCAACATCTAAATTTGTCCTAGGCTCCATACCTTGACTCCACATTATAATCACAAAAAAAGCCTTCAAAAATGCTGTCAAGAGTTTTGTTAAGAAAACTTTCTGTATGGATATTTAAATTCCACAGGTAAATTCCTGAGGATTTGGCCATCACAGTTACACTTCTTTTCCTTCTCTCTCTCTATCTCTATCTATCTATCTATCTATCTTTATTGCAAATATCAGATTGTCCTATTCTAGTGTAATGACATTCCTTTACTCCCTCAAATTTCAGTCTTGTTCAGGTTAGCAAACCATCTGTCAAGCATCCTACTTCTTATTTGAAGTATTTTTAGCTTAATTGTGGCAGACTGATGCCATCAAGAAAGTCTTTCTAGATACCTTCCTTATCAGTTTATCAACAATATTTGGGAACCCAACTGACTTCATTAGTTCTGGAGTTTACACAACAGTCACACACTGTATAGATTACATGAATAAAAAGGACTGTTCCCTCTCTTGGAATTCCTAATAAACAGAAGAAACCACATAGTTCTCTTCAGATTGTAGCATGTCAAGGACAAACAAATATATAATCATGGTTGGTGAACAGTGTTCAGTACTAACAAGGGTAAAATTCACAATAACAAAATTTAGTCTATGTCATTTTGTCAGTCACATTTAAACATCGTTCCACACGTTTACAACTAGAAGAAAAAAAATGTTTCAGTGTGACACTCTTACCTGTGTTGTCATAACTTCAGCTGCATATGTTCATAAGTGAAGATTGACTGTGTAAGAACCAGAATTCAAAATAGTGACTTAATTATCTGAGTTCTGCTAATGCAGTCATTGAAGTGATATTCAAGTACAAGAATAATCCAAAAGCCACCTAAAATATGTACTTGTGATGTTCATTCCTCTGAGGAGAGATAAATTCAAGCTTTTTATTTGTATAATTTGCACTAGACAAGTAGAAGAGCTCATCTGGCAAAGAATACTGTTTATATTCCACTTAATAAACTTACAAAATTGCCAGTGTAACACTGAATGTCCTTTGTATGTAGTTGTTTGTATTTACTTCTGAAGCCTTCACTTGTTTTTGGCTAATGGTAATGGGAGATATTTCATTTGACTTTATGACAACTCATTGACTTTTCTTCTAGGAAGAAATGATTCCTGTATTTAAGGTGATCAAAAGCGGTGACCATTCAGATGATAAGCCCTTATTTGTGATAGTGCAGGTCAAAAATAGCCCTCAACAGTAAGGCAACATCTATTGAAAGTTCATGCATTTCCTGATGAGGTGAAACAAGCTTTATTTGCAAGCTCTTTGGCCTCATTTACTTTCATGGCTTCCCCATCTGTTTCAGTTGATTTGTCATCTTTAGTGCAAGGGAATGGCCATCTATCTAATTTAACCTGCAGTACTCAGTTCATTTAACTAGGTCAATGGCTGGTTAGGGCAGAGTTTTTGTTTTTATTATTTTTTTAAAAAAATTTTCACTGGAATAGAAAGCTAGCAAACTCATAATAATAATAAAAAAGGAAAGTCCTATAGAAAAGGCATATTTTATTTCCCCCAGAAATTAGTGTGTTTCAGGGGGTAACATTAGTCTCAACTGATGCCAGTGTGCTCTTAAGTGAGACCTTGGCTTCTGCAGGCAGTCACCCATCACTAAATGGAGCAAGAAAGTCATGGCTAATTGTTACCAGCAACTAATACTAGAGAGTGGAAAGAGCAGAGGACTTGGCTCTACTAATCTAAGCAACACTCTCTTGTTGGGAGCTTTTAAACCATGAGACATTACATTTGAAGTGTGAAGTAACAGCAACAAAGGCAATTCAGGATGGGCATGACTTTATGGTGACTCTTGGTAATGATACTTTGGGCTAGTGCCTACAATTAATGACAGGGAATGAGCCCACACATATATAGCCTGGCTGTGTTCTACCATTAAAAATAATTTTATTGGGGGAAAATAACGGTTCGGGGGACAGTTGGTGACAGATGGGAGCAATTTCTTTTTTTATATTTATTTACTTATTTTCCCTTTTGTTGCCCTTGTTGTTTTTTATTGTTGTTGCAGTTGTTGTTATTGATGTCGTCGTTGTTAGGACAGAGAGAAATGGAGAGAGGAGGGGAAGACAGAGAGGGGGAGAGAAAGAGACCTGCAGATCTGCTTAGCCACCTGTGAAATGACTCCCCTGCAGGTGGGGAGCCAGGGGCTCCAACTGGGATCCTTACTCTGCTCCTTGCACTTCGCACCACATGTCCTTAACCCTCTGTGCTACAGCCCGACTCCTGAGAGCAATTTCTTATTTCCCCATGATAGCTGTCTTCACATATCTCCTACCAGCAACTTCAGTCCTTCTTTATAACTGTGCACTGAGTCTCCAGTAATCATCTCTACCTACTCCTACCTCCTTCCCTCAGAGACCTTTGTTTTGGTGCAATGCACCACACTCAGTCCAGGCTTAACCCTGCATTTCCTTTCCATTCTCTCTCTCTCTTTTTTTCTCTCTCCTTTTTTCCTCTTTTTTATAATTTTATTTATAAAATGGAAATATTGATAAGACTATAGGATAGGAGGGGTACAACTCCACACAGTTCCCACCACCAGAACTCCATATCCCATCCCCTCCCCTGATAGCTTTCCTATTCTTTATCCCTCTGGGAGTATGGACCCAGGAACATCATGGGGTGCAGAAGGTGGAAGCTCTGGCTTCTGTAATTGCTTCCCCACTGAACATGGGCATGACAGGTTGACCCATACTCCCAGCCTGTCTCTCTCTTTCCCTAGTGGGTCAGGGCTCTGAAGAAGCAGAGCTCCAGGACACATTGATGGGGTCATCTGTCCAGAGAAGTCTGGTTGGCATCATGGTAGCATCTGGAACCTGGTAGCTGAAAAAGAGTTAACATATAAAGCCAAACAAGTTGTTGACTAATCATGAACCTAAAGTCTGGATTATTGTAAATGAATATTTGGGGTCTCCATTTTGTAAATAGCTATTAGGTCTATTTTAGGTCTATTCCAAGGGGTCTATGACTTTACTGGTTTTTGCCTGAGCCTGACATCTGATATGCAGGTGGGCCCAAGTTATTGTCTGGTGAGATGCCATCTTGGCTGGGAAAAGGGCTAGAAAGCTGGATCAGGGAAGAGTAGCTTCCAAATATGGGAAGGGTTTACAGTCTTCTTCTTCTTTTTTTTTTTATTAGTGATTTAATATTTATTTACAAAATTACAAGATGATATAAGTATAACAAAACTACACGATAACCCTGCCCTGTAACAACACCAGAATTCTGAATACCAATTCCCTCCACTGTAAACTACAGCAGTTCTCTTAAGGTTGTGGATATGGGTTAACTATTATTTCTGCAACTATCTGTTTATATTTTTATATATTTGCCCCTTTCCCTCCCTATAGTCCCATTTTCTCTTCCTCTCCAAGTCACTCATACTGCATCCAAATGTCTCTCTCTTTTTCCCCTTTTCTTTCCTGGTTCTGATGGAGTTAGAGTTCAGAGCTCTCTAGTCATGTTCCCCCTATCATTTCTCTCCTATTCAGAGTATGGATCAAAAATATTTTTGAGGTGCAGAAGGTGGGAGTTCCAGCTTTTGTAATTGCTTCTCTGCTGGACATGGGTGTTGGCATGTTGCTCCATATCCTTCTGCCTCTTTTTCTTAAGTTCCACCTATAAGAGAAATCATCAGGTATCCATCCTGTATATAGGCACCATGATTTTCTTATTTGCCTGCTGTTGGGCATCTGGATTCTTTCCATATTTGGGTTATTGTAAGTTGTGCTTCTATAAAGGTAGGTGTACAAAAGGTCTCTCTAAATAGCTGTATTTGTGTTCTTTGGGTAAATCCCAAGGAGAGGAATTACTGAGTGCCACCATTTTGAACAACTGAAAGCAATTCAGTAACATTCATTTCTTTCTCATTTTCTTATTTACCTTTCCTTTACTAATTCTTGTATTTTTTAAGAGAAATTCACATAATCTGAAATCAGTCATTTCAAAGTATAAAAGGTCAGTCCCATTTATGGATTCATAATGTTGTGCAAGTACCAATGTCAAATTCCAAAATATTTTCATCACCACCCTGTCCCTTAAATAAATGAAGCCCTTTCCCAAAATGAAGAGTTGCTCCCCACTGATTCCCCCCTACTCTCAGTTCTTGGATATCACCATTCCTTCTCCTGTCCCTATAGACTGTCTCCTTGTGTCTGATTTCTGTCACTTAACATGTTTCTAAGGCTCATGCACATCGTAGCATACATTAGCCGTTTATTCTTTTTTGTTTTTTCTCTCCTCCAGGGTTATTGCTGGGCTCAGTGCCTGCACCATGAGTCCACCGCTCCTGGAGTCCATTTTTTCCCCCTTTTGTTGCCCTTGTTGTAGCCTCGTTGTGGTTATTATTATTGCCATTATTGACGTCTTTCGTTGTTGGATAGGACAGAGAGAAATGGAGAGAGGAGGGGAAGACAGGGGGGGGGGGAAAGATAGACACCTTCAGACCTGCTTCACAGCCCGCGAAGCGACTCCCATGCAGGTGGGGAGGCGGGGCTCGAACCAGGATTCTAACGCCGGTCCTTGCGCTTTGCGCCACATGTGTTCAACCCACTGCGCCACCGCCCGACCCCCCTTTATTCTTTTTTATGGTTGGATAATGTTTCATTGTATGGATCTGCTGCGTCTGGATGTTCCTATCTTTTGATTAATTGTAAATAGTACTTCTGTGAACATTCATGAAAAGTGTTTGAATATCTGTTTCTAGTACTTCTGCCTATATACCTAGAAGTATCAGGGCACATGGTAATTCTCTATTTATTTAGTATTACTCTACTTCACCACTCTGGATTGATTTTTGCAGGCGTGGGTGGAGGGGTGGGTGGGGGGACTCTGAAGCTTTCTGTAATGCTGCAGAGGCTGATCTTGAATGTGGGTTGCATGCTTGCCAAAGCAGCGCACTATACAACAAATGAATAAATAAAATAAAACGTTATTCTGTTTAGGAGAGAAGGTTCACTTTTTAAATTCTGCCAATTCCGGAAGAGAAAGATTTGCATTTTAGAAATCATATTTCTAAAATATTACAACCTGGGGCCAGGTTGTAGCACAGCAGGTTGAGTACATACATTTTTAAAAATAATCTTATTTATATACTGGATAAAGACAACCAGAAATCAAGTGAGAGGGGGGAGGTAGAGAGGGTGAGAGACAGAGAGATACCTGCAGCATTGCTTCACCACTCTAAAAACTTTACCCCTGCAGGTGGGGACCAGGGGCTTGAGCCCAGGTCCTTGTACATTGTAACAGGTGTGCGTAAGCAGGTGTGTCACCACCTAGCCCCCTTGAGTACACACTTTACCATGTTTAAGGACCCAGGTTCAAATCCTTGCTCCTCACCCAAGGGGGAAGCTTCACAGGCAGTGAAGCAGTGCTGTAGGTATCTCTCACTCCCTATCTCCCCCTTCTCAGTTTTCTCTGCCTCTATCAGAAGTAAATACATAAATAAGAATACTAAAATCTTTATGAGAAAGAAATTTCCCTCACCAATGTGTCCTGGAACCTCTCCAGAGCCAGGCCCCACTAGATAAAGATAGAAACAAGCTGGAAATATGGATCAACCTGCCAATGCCCACGGTCAGTGGCGATGCAGTTAGAGAAGTCAGACCTTCCACCTGCTGCACCTCATACTGATCCTGGGTCCATGTTCCCTGAGGGATAAAGAATAGGAAAGTTCCTAGTGGAGGGGATGGGATGTGGAATTCTAGTGGTGGGAACTGTGTGGAATTTTACCCCTCGTATGCTACAGTCTTGTCAATTATTACTAAATCAATAAAAAGAAAAAGAAAAAAAAATTCCATTGTGAGTACATCTAAAGCCATCACCACCTTCCTCTTGGAATCCTGTGAGGACAGACACACTCCCTCACTGAGAAGGAGACTCAGTTTCATCTCTGTGCCCTGAGAGTCCTTACATGATTGATTAACTCCTCTCTTATCTCATCTGCCACCACTGCCCCCCCCCCCACTTCTTTCTGTTCTGGTAACTGTCCTTGATGTCCCACCTCTTCCCAAGTGAATACAACAATCCAGTTTTAGCATTTCTTCTTTCTGGAAGATATATCTGTAAGCATCTACATAATTAGTTCCAGAGGTCCTTCAAATTGGTGACCAGCCAATATCTTAACAGCATTTTTTCTAAACATACTATGTATATTTCATTTCTTACATTGCTTCTACTTTCTTTTAAAATTTTTTTTTATTATCTCTACTTATTGAAGAGAGGCAGCCAGAAATCGATAGGGAAGATGTAAGAGAGACAGAGACACCTGCAGACCTGCTTCATCACTCACAAAGCTTTCCCCCTGCAGGTGGGGTCTGTGGGTTTGAACCTAGGTTCTAGTGAACTGTAATGTGCTCATAATCAGGTATGCCACCACCTGACCCCTTTTATTACTTCTACTTTCAGTTCCCTTAATCTTACTTTATTTTTGCCATTGTAATGATAAGGTTTTTGCTTCATCTTATATCAGTGTATTTGCTGATAGTGTATGATTTTTACCACTATACTGAGGAAAAAAACTTTTTTTTTCTTTTTTGCATCCAGGATTATCACTGGGGCTTGGTGCCTGCACTAAAGGATCCACTGCTCCTGGAGGCCATTTTTTCCATTGTTGTTGTGTTGCTGTTATTATTGTTGCTGCTGCTGTTGTTGGATAGGGCAGAAAGAAACTGAGAGAGTAGGGGAATACAGAGAGGAGGAGAGAAAGACAGACTTCTGCAGACTTGCTTCACCGCTTGTGAAGTGACCCCGCCTGCAGGTAGGGAACTGGGGGCTCAAACTAGGGTCTTTGTGCTGGTCCTTGTGCTTCACACTATGTGTGTTTAACCTAGTGTGCTACTGCCTAGCCCCCTAAATTTTTTTTAATTTACTATTCTTCACCCAGTACTTGGAATAATGCCTCATAGTAGTAGATGTCTCAATACATATTTGTTAAAAATGACCATTAACAGGACTAATAATAATGCAAGAACATTAAACTACTTTCTCAGAAATGTTCAACTGATTATACAAAAATAAATTACTCACTGATGCAAAAACTGTAACTTCTATCAAACTCCCCTTCCCTCCCAAACAAAGAACAAAATACAAAGTATGTCCTTAGGTATGTTATATACTTCTACAAGGCTGAGAGTCTGTCCTTTTACATTTGTTATAGGAAATAGCCCATTATGAGTGCTGAATTAATATGGATCATGATTGATTTAAAATGCATGGTGTTTTGCACTGGTATTCAGCCAACATCTATATTCAATTAAATAATCATTACAGTTGCCTGCGTCTGTGTATTACACTAATGGCAAGATCTACACTTGCAAAGGCTAGATTTTACTCTGAGATGAAATTGGGGCCATCCCAAGTCTGGGTAAGATGCAGAAATTTAAGTCTCTCCTCACAAGTCTGCACCCAATGTAGGGTCAGTTCACAGGAATACCCAATTTCTCAATCTCTTTGTGCATGCCAGATGTAAACAAAGAAACCCTTCGCTTCTGTTGAGTTTGGGAGATGATTTGGAGAAGTGATTTGCATTCAACACAACTGAAAAATGTGTCACTTCTGATAGTTGAATCTGCAGGCAGCAAGTCGTTCTGCTCTTCCAGGTGTCCTCACCCACCATATGTATAAATATTTGTCTAAAGTCTTCCTTTTTTTATCATGCTGTTTTTGTATATATTAGAAGAACCAGAGCCAATTTGCAAAGGAATAGAAAAAAAATTCCATTTTCTTCTAGCTGTTGATGGCTTTGTTATCTTCAAGTGGTCCCTCCTATACTTGGCTGGTAGGAGACAAGTTTCTCTGAGCTCCAAGTTGACATAGAGCACTAAAATACGATCAGAAAAGATAGCCATCACCTCTCTAAATGTCTCCAGTTATACAGGCATCTAAGCTTCTTCTGAATGCCCACCTTTGTCTAGGAATCATTTCACACTCACTTTTTTTTTTTTAATGTAGCAACAAGGCTGTTGACTTTGAAGTCAGCTGGGCTTGATTTGAATTTCACCTTTCTCGCTCCAGTCATGAGGTCTTGAGCAAATTGCTTGATCTCTCTGCACCTCAGCCAACTTGTCTATGAAGTGTGTGGCAGTGCAGAGCAGAGCTGTCTTGTGTTGATTCCTCCCTTCAGGTCCCTGCTCACAAGTCACCTGCTTGGAGAGACCTTCCCTGACCACTGCCAGCAAGAGCACAGCCTGCCCAGGGCACAGGAAGTGTGCAGTCTGATGTTATATTCCACAGTGAGGGCTGAGTTCATCATTCCACCTTTGCCAAAGGGGGGGGGGGTGTTGGACTCCAAAGCCTGTGTATGTGATCAATGTCTTTGCCTAGTTAATGAAACTGAGAGTCAGTGGGTGTCATGTTGATATGTGTTCTCTTGAATGTAAGATTTCTTTTTCCATCAGCACAAGAATTAAGTGGAAAAGTAGACTCAAAACCTATTAAGTGGGCTGAGGAGAAAGCAAAAGGTTCTGCAAAAAAGTTTCATGCCTGAAGCTCTGATGTTCCAGGTTCAGTCCCTTGCTGAAAACATAAGCCAGAGCTGAGCAGTGCAGAACAGTGCTAATAAGCTAGCAAATCAGTAACAGCTACAAAAAACAGGCAAGGGTGGTCTGATTGTGTGTGTGTGACTGAATTTGATTTTCATGTGAATTTTGTCTTAAAGCAGTTTGACATACTGGGAAATAGTGCTAAACTAGAAGAAAATGGACTTGCTTTTTGTCATTAATCACCTGAATGAAATAAGTAGTATTTGTAAATCTTGTCTTTGGAAAAATAATCTATCGTGATTTCATTTTAATCATTATTTGTATATGATGCATATTGACTTGTTTAATTATTTGTATATTGACACAGATTATTTGTATATTACAGAGTTGATTTGTTTACTTTTTAGAATTTATTTCTTTATATATATATTTTGGATCAAGACAGAAAAACTTGAGAAGCAGGTGGCAGACAGAGGAGACAGAGAGACACCTGCAGTACTGCTTTCACAGCTTATAAAGTGCCCCCCACCCCCCACGAGTGAGGAATGGGGCCTTGGACTGGAGTTCTTTCACGCTGTAATATGTCTGCACAGCCAGCTACTCCGCTGCCCAGCCCCAATTCCTTTTCATTTATTTTTCTGCCTAGCAATTCTGGACTCTTCTCCTCCTTCATGTTTATAAAAATGGAAAGAAAACATCCCAAAGATGATATGGTAGGTCCTCAGGGAGCTTGATTTGTTAGATGTATAAACCAAACAGAAGAGTTTTTTTAAATCTTTTTGTGAGGTCATTATGACAGTTCTTCTAAGATGATATAATAAAAATATCCGTAGAGACAAAATAGATTAAAAAACAACAGAAAACAGGGTACTTTGTATTTCTGAGTCTCAGTTATTTTGTAAACCAGGAGTAAATGTCCCCTTTCTGCATGTAATTGCATGTCTACACGATGTTAATGTTTCATGTTCCTGGAGTCTTGTTTAGATTTTGCAACCACACACTGATCCCAGGACTTTCTCACCTAAGACAGTGACTCTTCCTATCCAATGAGACATAACTTCATCCAACCTTAGCCTTTCTAGATCTCTCCATATACCCATTTCTAGATTCCCTCTTGGTCAATCCAATTAGATTTGCTGAAAGATTTCTGAGGATCCTCTTACCTTGTGTCAGGTTGACATGCTCTCACCTCTGTCCAGACACTAGAACGGATCCTAGACAACCTCTCAGTATGCACATCTTTGCAATAACTTGGACTTGCAAGCTGAGTAAGGGAACCCTATTGCAGTTTTGCAAAAAAGTAAACATCTGACAGCTTCAGTAATTCAGCTCTCTCTGAAGCAGTAGCAGGAGTAACTTAAGCAGCCAAATTCTAAAAAGAAATATATTTGACTCTGATTCGCCTAAATCCATCTGTTCAAACTGGCTGCAATACAGCTAGGTGCAAACAGCTTCAAATTGGAGCACATTAGGACATGCGGCTTCATGGTGAGAAACTGGGATGGTACTAATGAAAAAGAATATTCACTGTTTCTCAGAGTCCTTTTGATACAGTATCCACAGTTTCTTATGTTCCTGGAGACTCTTAGTCAAAGCCATCTGTGGGAAATCAAACTTCAAGTTGGAAATAAAGCAATACCCCACCACCTCCATTTTTCAAAGGTCTCAAATGGAGTATGACTATATTTAGAGAGAGTCTGTTACCTTTATGATGACTCACTCAGTTGCAGGGGTTACAGTTCTTTAGCTTCCCTCTGTTTTCACATTTAAATGACTTCCTTTGCCAAGTGTAAGAAATAGCAAAAACTAAATTAATTCTCTGGAGCTGAAACAGAAACATTTGGTCTTCTATAATCCTTGGTTCTTAACCTAATGTGGCAGCTCACAGGGATACTGTCGAATTTGCAGTCCTAATTATTCTAAATTGCTTCCCATGTGTCCACATGTAACGGTCAGGAAAGAATGTGCACTGACAACCCATCATCTCTTTTGCATGATTCCAAACATCCGTATTGTGTGTGGGGTTTCATCTCTCTGGCTTCCTCAGTTGGCTCCAGCTGGTTGTGTAAGCGGCAACCAGAGTAGAATGATAGTGTCTTCTAAGAAGATCCCTAGTGGGTCTTGAGCCAAACAGGAAACTGTGACATTAAAATGTTTTGTCAAACATGGTGGCATGGATTCTGCTGGACTTGGCTTCTCTAGGGCCATGTTCAGTGAGACTCTGAAACACATTTGCCAAAGATCCCACTTTAAAGGCTATGTCTCTACTTACTTTGTTTAGAAAGAGCTAAACAACATACATATTTAAATGTGAAGGGTTTATGGCTTTTTATTCTCATTTTGAAGGGTATATATATATAAGCATAGGTGTGGTCATACACATACTCACCAAACAGGGGGAGGTTAGAAAAATCCTTGTGCATGGGGGCATCCATCTTGGCCACAAAGGCTCATATGCATCTCTGGTGTTTGCCCTTTCATTATCCTGATTAAAAGTTTCTAATACGGGTCTTGGTAGTGGTACACCTGGTTAAGTGTACATGTTACCAAGCTCAAGGACCCTGGTTCGAGCCCCTGGTCTCCACCTGTAGAGGGTCCACTTCATGAGATGTGAGGCAGGCCCGCAGGTGTCTGTCTTTCTCTCCCTCTTTCTGTCTCCCATCCTTTCTAAATTTCTCTCTGTCCTATCTAATAAAATCAATTAAAATTGAAGAAATCCCCCCCTCTCTCCATACACACACACACACACACACACACACACACACACACACACACACATGACTATAATTTGTCCTCTGGGACAAAATAAATGGAACTGGCAGTGATCATGCTTCGTGAAGTATGTAAGAAAGTGGTGGGAAACTACTAGTTAATGGTACTCATATGTGGAATGTAGAGAATTGAAACACAGGAAGTTGAGAAAAATATATAAATGTGTAGTCCACTCATATCTGTGACCTTGGGAGAGCTATGGTGGTTACCACTGGAGGGAATTGGGGGTACAGGATTTTGGTGGTGGTAATGGTATAGAAATATACCCCTTATTATATTATAATCTTGTAAATAACTATTAAATCACTAATAAAAGTACATAAGAATAAGAAAAAAAATCAGTGTGGGTAAATGGCAAGTTGTCAATCACAGTTTGTTAAACCAAAAATATTGCCACATGTAATTAACTCGCTACAACGAATATGTTCTCATCTTACCTTAATATAATTAATGGATGGGTTTTAATAAAATTGAGGTGGTCATTTATATCAGGGATATGGAATGTCCAGCCCATGAACTATACTGGCCAACAAATCATTTGGTCCAGCTCTGCCAAGGCACCCACAGGTAGAACTTAAAATCCAATAAATCCTGGAACTTTCTAAAGCAACATAAATTGCTAATTTTAAGTCACGGACCATTGTATGGCCCCTGAATGATGTTATAAATAATCAAATGGCCCTTAGCCGGACAAAAGTTATGTATCTCTTATTTATACTATTGGAGGAAAACTTCCTCAACTCAATTATTAGTGATTATTAATAGGTGAGGAATTTAGTCTTTATTTCAAAAAGACTGGGACTTTGTGTTAATTGTATTTTTAAAGATAGTAATTTAAAGGCCAGGAACCTTTCATTTTCAAATCAAAGGGTAATTTTTCATAGACACTAAGCAAATTTAGGTCTCTTTTATACATGACAAAGGACAAAATAAGCCCACCAGCTATGGAAAGTCAGCTCCCAGATGTTTTGTTTTGTTTTTTCTTTTTGTTTGTTTTTGCCCCTAGACTCCCCCTCTCATTTGAGGAGAGCAAATGTTCATTACAGGCCTTCTCAATCTTCTTTACTAAAATTCTTGTGAAAGCAGTGAAAAACTGAGCTTGTTCTCTAAGAGCTGGAAATGTAGGACATTGTGGGCATGTGATACAGTCAGACAGAGAAACAATGTTATTTGAGGTTGTGTGTATGAATTTTCTAGTCCAGAGTGCTCAACATTACACCATGGAACCCTTTTTAAAATGTTTTATCTTAACATGGTCATGCGATTTTTTACATTCAGTTTCACTGAACAGATGTGCATTTTAAAGTCCCTCTTCTTGAAGCTGAAGGAGATTGATCATCATGTCATAGTTATTTGGTGAGGTCTGATACACTTTGACAGACTTGGATATATGCCCCTTTTACAACTTTAACTTTTCTATCCCACTTCTCCTGGCTTAGCAGCTCATTATAAGTCAACTGTGATCTCCGCAGTTGTTAACCCATCCGATCTAAGTCAGTCCCCATCATGTCTTACATTTGAGCTCCAAGCTATGGTAGGAAAACCACAGAAGTCCTTGGTTTCTTGTTCAGGCTCCAAGGAAGCTATTTATCTATCAAACAAGGCATTCCTCATGGTTCTGTACTGTGTATCAGAAAATAGACCACTGCCAAGTGTCTTACTTCCATTCGATGGAAACAATATGAATAACCATAGAAGCTGATGTAGCTGGAGTCCTTCCTGGTTCCATTTGAGGCAGTGCATGCAGTCTTCCTCAGGTGATGGTAGGGCAGACCAATGCAGAATGAGTCTCCCTGGTGATGATATTGTGCTTCTTAAATATGTTCTCTGGTCATGCAAATGGGATCATTTTCTTTTTTAAAAATCTACTGTACAAAAGTAATATAACAATGGCATTAAATTTTTTATTGAAGAAAGTTGCACTGTAGTATGTAACTTCCAAGTGTTTCTTTCTAAACCAATATCTGGATTGTAAGATATATATATATTGCCTCCAGGGTTACTGCTGAGGCTCGGTGCCTGCAGCACGAATCCACTGCTCCTGGAGGCCATCTTTTTCCTATTGTTGCCCTTGTCATTTTATCGTTGTTGTGGTTAATATCATTGTTGTGCAGAGAAATGGAGAGGGGAGTGGAAAACAGAGGGGAAGAGAGAGATAGACACTTGCAGACCTGCTTCACTGCTTGTGAAGTGACCCCCCTACAGCTGGGGAGCTGGGGGCTCAAACTGAGATCCTTATGCCAGGCCCTGTGCTTCACACCATGTGTGCTTAACCCACTGTGCTACCGCCCGACCTGACCCCCACCAGTAAAATATATTCATTGATATTTCCTTCCTTAATAAATAACATTGACTGTTTCACAGTAGGAGTTACATATGTGACTTTTATGTATTAAAAATCTTAAGGTGTCTCTGTCTCCCTCTCAGTCCCCACCTCCCCTCTCGATTTCTGGATTTCTGATTCTTTCCAATAAATAAAAATAATAAAAAATTAAAAATCTTAAGGAAATATGGAGATAGCTACTTTGAAAAAAGCCCATTTTAATTGTGCTTGATTGCATATATTTTAGGAAGTGGAGTTAGAATACTTAGAATGTAATGTCCTAATCATCTCTTTCTCTTGGTCCCTTGGACAAAGGATGTCCAAAAGTACAACCACCATTGATACCTTGCCAAGATTTCTCACCATTTTTCAGTTATTCCATACCAAATACGACTAACAAACCTTAGCACATAGGTTATGTTTTTCTGCAAAAAGACTCGTTAAATCCCAGTTTGAGCCCCCGGATCCCCACCTGCAGGGGAGTAGCTTCATAGGCAGTGAAGCAGGTCTGCGGGTGTCTGTCCTTCTCTCCCCCTCTCTGTCTTCCCTTCCTCTCTCCATTTCTCTCTGTCCTACCCAACAATGGCAACAATAAATACAAAAAGACTTGCTATTTAAAGTCTTCATTAAGGTTTTTTTTTTCCCTGGCCTTTCCTAGGTAGTGGTGCAGAGAATTTAAGAGAGTAGACCCAGGACCTGGAGTTCTTACACTGACAGTTTCCACTTGTGACAGTGGCAACTTAGCAAACCTTTCTGTGTGTCTATTTCTTCACCTTTATAGTGAAACTACAGATAAATTCTACCTCCTAAGGATGTGTGAAAAGATGAATGACTTGTTATATGCAAAATATATAGAACATACCTCTTCCAGAATAAGAGCTCTTTGTAAACATTTTGTATTGTGGCATCTCCTCTTTCATCATCCTCCAGAAGCCTGCATTTCCCCTCTTTTTAAGACATCAGTTTAAGCAAGATCTCTTCTTATTTGTGTATGTCTTTAGGTACTCATCAGCTACACAAGAAATTTAAAGACTATTCAACTTAAAAAAATCTCTAGAAAACAACACTATAAATATTTTTCTTTTTCAAAAAAATGTGTTGAGTGAGAGGGAGGGATGGGAAGGGGAAAGAGGGAGAGAGGGAGAGAGGGAGAGAGAGAGAGGGAGAGAGGGAGAGAGAGAGAGAGAGGGAGAGAGAGAGGAGGGGAGAGGGAGAATGAACATAGAGCATTACTGAGCTCTGGCTTATGATGGTAGGGGATTGTACCGGGGACTTTGGAGTCTCAGGCATGAAAGCAAGACTGCATTTTTCTGCCCTATGCTTGTGTTTACTGCAAGACCTGGCCATGTTCTTTTTAGATCTTTTGGTCCCAGACTCTAGTAGCCAATCATTGTCCTTTATCTTTTAAATAGTTATAGGGTGACTATAACAATTTTTCTTTTCTTTCAACCTTTTCCTTGAATATACAGTGTGCATTCAGCCCTCTCTACTCACATACTTTTCATTATTCCTGCTTGGAATCCCTGTCCTTAAATTCCCTAATGCCAAGGGTATACACGTCTTTTATGGTGTACTCTATAAAGTTGTCTTTCTTTGTGCATAAAAAATCACCCTCAACTCTGCAATTCAGTGACCAAGTATACAATAAAAAACAATATGTGTTATTCTGTATTCGTCATTAGGTGTTTATATGTTTATCTTCCTGAAATATCTTAAGCGTAATCTTTGGATTTCCATCCTTGTTTTCATTGTTAACTGGATTATACACATGGAAATAAATGAATTGATCAAATGAAGTGAATGAGTGGATGAATGGATGGATGGATAGATGGATGGATGGATGGATGAATGAATGAATGAATTAATGGATGAATAAATGAATGAATAGTAGGACATGAAAGTGAGAACCTTATTCAATTTCTCATAGTGGGATCTGGGAGGATGATTATATAAACAGAGATTAGATATGTAAGGTTTTGGGTCAGGTGGTGGCACACCTCCTTGAGCCCATATATTACAATGCACAAGGATCTGGGCTCAAGCCCTTGTCCCCATCTTGGGGGGAAAGCTTGTGAGTGGAGAAGCAGGTCTGTAGGTGTCTCTCTGTCTCTCTCTCTCTCTCCCTCTCTAACTCAACTTCCCACTTGATTTATTGCTCTCTATTCAAGAAGTAAATAAAGATATTACAAAAAATATATATCATTTGTAAGAAAAATTAAAATAAAGAAAAAGAAAGAAATGTAAGGTTTGCAGCCAGTGTTGATACTGTGTGCTATCAGACCCCAGAAGCTTAGATCGAGCAACTCTACAAGATACACACATTTTCCATCACTTCTCCCACAGATTCACATTCAGTCACATCAAGCTCTGATTGACTTGAATGTCCTGAATCACTTTGTGTCTCTGAAGACTAAATCACCTAGTGTTTTCCAGCCCAGCAGAAGGCAAGGTTGTTGCGTTTCACATCTGTGAACCCCCAGAAGCTAACACAGTGTCTCCTCTTAGTCCAGTGACTATTTCTGTTTGGGCAGATGGATAGATTCATACTCCTAACTGCTATTCACATCCATGCACAGTGACATTCGGCCCTCGAGAGTAGAAGACAAGAATTTGGAAGAGTGTAGGTAATGCTTCTGAATTCAAGACTCAACTGGCCTCCTGCGGAGATCGTGAGGAGGAGATTCTATTAGTCGTTTTTGGTATAATTTGTAGATATGGGACATGGGAGTCTCTACATGAATTTTACAGCTTCTTTTTCTCCTTATGGAGAGGAGATGGCACTGCCGGAAAAGTAAGTGTTCATATTTCTTATTGTCACGAATATAGAACTACTCGATATTAATTTATAACTGAATTAATGAGATGGTATAAATATGAAATAAAATAGAGAACTCTGTTTAAGAATGAGATTGATACCCAAAAAGATTTCAGAGATTTGCTGTTAAATTTAGACTTTAGGTTTATTTAAGATGTGTGCAGACAAGGAACATCAGATATATCTTCTGAAAATATCTTAAATGCTATGACATTAGCCACTTGCTTATAATTAAAGTGTGTTGCCATTTCACCAAGCTTTCATTTACAGGAGAAAGTGCAAACCCCATTCCCCTTGAACTTTAGCTACTTCCAACTTTTTTCTTTGTTCTTTTCTTTAAAGCTTTGCAACAAACGCATCTCCATATGCTTATATTAGTTAATCTAGTATTAAACATATTGGCTGTGCAAAATGTTGGCACCCATTAATAAATGTTTTCATTTTTTCATTCTCTCTCTTTTTTTAAACTTTAGATTCTTCCTTTGACTACATAAGCAACAGCTGTCTAGCTGCCTGCACAAAACTGGATCTAATGCCTCTACAGAAATCTAGGTCAAAACACTTGGAATGCATGAATATCAAACAGAGTTTTCAAAACAGCAAATGAATACATCTTTAACTGGTGACATTTTCCTGTAGCATATGGCTGCAAGCTCAGGGGACTGGATGCTTTTTTGATGAATATGTTCTATCAAAAACTAAGGGATAGCAGTAGGCTTTTGCCACCTTCTGTTTTGCCTTATGAAATGATAATGCAAACGCAGAGATAGACACAATGATCACAAACTTTTTGCATAGAGACCTCGTCTGAAGATGTATTTTTCCTTCTTGGATGAGTTGCTTTGTCTTTGGTTGAATTTGGGTTTGTCTGTAGGTGACAACTGGTGGTAACAGTTAGTTGCCTTTCTTGAACAGATTTGGGTTAGTGGAAATCTTTTTTTTTTTTTAATCAAATTGAACTGAAAAGCAAACACCCAGCAAAGAGAATAGTTGAAGATGAGTAACTTAGGGCTGCAGCAGCAAAGTGTTTACCCAAATCCCTTATAAATGACAATATCTACCACAGAAAAATGAATACATACACAGAAAAGTTCTTGAGAAATTGGAGACTGGCTGTTTAATCCTGGAAATGTCATTAATAATCTGAATGTGACCTTGGGCATGTCTTTCCATCTCTATGACTTTACTGTCATATTGATTCCAATGAGTGAAATGGACTAATACTAGCTGGTAAGGTCTCTCCTATCTCTAAATTTCTGGGTTAGTATAATGAGTTCATGAAGCAGTTCTATGGTTCATACAGTCATATTAGTTAAAATGATATGACACATAAAAATAAATATAATCGCATTTTAATTAGCCGAATATTCCTTTTTTATATTTATTTTATTTAATATTTTATTGCCACCAGGGTTATTGCTGAGACTTTGTGCCTGCACAGTAAATTCATCATTCCTGGCATCTGTCTAGCCTCTTTCTCTCTTCCTCCCTTCCTTTATTCCTTATTTTTTAAAATTTTTGATACAGACAAAGAGGAATTGAGAGGGAAGGTGTAGATAGACAAGGAGAGAGAAAGAGCGACAACTGCAGCACTGCTTCACCACTTGTGAGGCTCCCCACCACCACCAAAAGCAGGAGGGGGGATCCAGACGCTTGAGCCTCTCCCTTCCCACAAGTGGGGATCTGCGGCTTGAACACAGGTCCTCACAAATGGCAATATGTGCCCTCTAACCCGTATGCTACTGCCCAGCCCCTAAAGATTCCTTTCTTAGAATGGGCAATTATAAAACTTCTCTTTTTCCCCTCAGCAAGCTATCAGAGGAACTGTTCTGATCAAGCCACAGATAGAGGAAGGATACCTACTTTGCTTTCTCTTGAGTCCATCTTTCAGGGGGCCATCTGCAACCTATGTTTAGAAAATAGTGACTAAGAAAATGCATGTGGGTGTTTGTTAGCAACAACAGTGCTGATGGTGAAGAGACGTGTTGGGAACCTTAGTGCTTTCGGTTCACATTTAGAAAATGTGTATCAACCATATAGCACATTTCAGTGGCGGGGGTTAAACCTAAACCTGATGTTCTGATACCCTGCTCTAGCTTTACTTTGCAGAGTGACCTTCATTCTGAGTATTTGAAGTATCTTTATAGGCATCCTTTTATTTGGGAGGTGAACCTGCTGTCTCACTCTTTAAGAGTCATCAAAAGTATTGATGACTGGTCATCAAGAGTATTCCTGGACGCTCATTGTTGTAGAGTAACCAGGGGTGACTTTTTCCTCCCATCATGATCACTCTGATTCCTAGTGTGAATCCACAGAAACCACCACTGTTGACAACTACTTGGGGAGCTTTTCAGTCATTGATATGCACTTGTATCATGGACATGCATGGAAACACTTAGCTTTCTAAACAAATAATGCATCTTAAGTAACATACAGTCATTGGAATCTATAACCAGCACCTTTCTTTTCAAAGTTTTCTTAGTTCTTTATTGAAGACTTATAAACATTTTATTTTATATTTTTATTGGAGGATTAATGGTTTACAGTCAACAGTAAAATACAGTAGTTTGTACATGTGTAATGTTTTTCAGTTTTTCATATAACAACTCAACCCCGCTAGGTCCTCCTCTGCCATCATGTTCCAGGACCTGAACCCTCCCCCCCAGCCCCAGCCCCACCCCCACCCCCACCCCGGAGTCTTTTACTTTGGTGCAATACACCAGAGCCAGTCCAAGCTCTGCTTTGTGTTTTTATTTATTTTCAACTTCTTTTTTTATTTTGCATTTTTGGGTCATCTTTGGAGCTCCACTACTTCAGGCCGACTTTCCAGATAGAGAGATAGAGAGAAGGTCAACACAGCGCAGAAGCGTCCTTTAGGACACTACTAGAGCAGCGGGGTCTGCACTTGAACCTGGGGTTATGCCCATGATGAAGCAAGTGCACTATCCAAGTTAGCGCTCCTGCTGGTCCCACAGACATTGTAGAATCTGTTTATCGCCAGAGACATTTGCTTGGTTTTCCTTTCTCCCTATAAAGTATCAGTGACTATCTAATCATGTGTGTAGTTATGAGTATGTGTGAGACAATCTAAGGCCAGTCTCTTAGAAATAAAATTGGGTGGTCTGGTGATGGCATACCTGGTTAAACAGTTACCATGTGCAAGGACCTGGGTTTTACTCCTGACCCCTCTTTGTTGGGGGAAAGCTTCATAAGTAGGGAAGCAGTACCACAGTTGTCTCTCTCTCTCTCCCTCTTCACCTCCCTCTCCATCTGAATTTCTGTCTGCCTCTATCACATAAGTAGATAAATAAAATACAAAAAAAGAAATATTATCCTAGTTATAAAATAAGTACAATTGCTGGGTCAGAGGATATGTACATATTTAATCTAAGTAGATAGTGCCAAACTATTTAGTCATAGTTATTATTTGCAGTTAAAATCTAAAGTCAAACAGTTTTTTCATATGTTTAAAAATTACTTATACTGTATATAAATACTGTGTTCATATCCTCTATCCATAAATGGAGTTAGGACAGCTCAGTAGCCATCTGGATTAAAAAAAAAAAATTGTATTCCTACTTTATTTCCAACACCAAAATAAACTCCAGATGGACCAAAGATTTTTTGCTAAAAATAAATGCATTAAAGTACTATTAGAAAACATGAGAAGATGTTTTTTGTAAGTCCTCCAGAGAACCAAGGAAGGACGTTCTAAACATAATATAAAACATGAAAGGAATGCTTCTAAAGATGTATACATTAACAAGCCAATGCTTATTTAAAAATTAACTGGTGAATGCCAATAATATATCTTTCTAAAGGTTTATTAAGGTTTATTTATTCACTTTTATAGAGAGAGATAGAGAGACAGAATGAGAGAATGAAGAACAGTGATTTTCTGGCACATGCTAATACCAGAGATTCAACCTGGACCTTCAGGTATGCAGGCTGAGGGCTGAGCTATCTTTCAAGCCTAAATGTACATTTGATTTGACTGCTTTATTGATTTAAGTTGTGTAGAGCTCTGTGCCTAAACAACTCTGACATTCTTAGCATCCCCTTTTTTAATATAGACTGAGAGACAGAGAGAGATAGGGAGAGCAGGACAGAGAAGGAGAGACACTGGCAGCACTGCTCTACCACCCCCCCCCATGTGTGTGCTGCCAGGTGAGCTAGCACCTGGCCCTGGAATCGATTGCTTTAAGTGGTTGGTTGTACAGTCTAGACTCAGGAGACAGAAACTTAGCACATTACTTGTATCCCAGCATATAAAATAAATTGGACAAATTCCAAAATTGTGTTTTTTCTTAAAACCCTCAGAGATTTGAGAACACACTGGAACCTAAATGCAATGAATTTTAGAAAGCAGGGCTCCTTCCTTGATCACAAAATACCCATAGCACTGGGCAGTGGCACACCCAGTTGAACACACATGTTACCATGCACAAGGTCCTGGGTTCCAGCCCACAGGCCCCATCTGCAGGGAGGACAATTCATGAACATCAAGGCAGTGCTGTAGGTGTCTTTATTTCCCTATCTCCCCCTTTCCTCTCAAATTTTCTCTGTTCTTTGAAATAAAGCAAATACATATTAAAAAAGTAAAACACACAAAAGACCCATAACTGTTATCTCTCCTGGAGATACAAGAAAAGAAGGAAGCCCATAGTTGCATGTAAAGAAAAATCAGCCTTGTTTTTAATGGTCTTCTCAGAGCCTCAGGCATGAGAGTCTGTTCCCATAACCATTATGCTGTCTTCCCTGCCCTTAATGGTCTTCTAATGGCTCTGTATGAACTAGCAAGGTAGACACGAGTAGAGTCCACAGTGCCTCAGTCACAGAACTGATCTGCCTCTATCCTCCAGGTCTTCTGCTGTCTTCCATGACCACTTAGAGTAATTACCTTTAAGAATAATGACATCTTAAGATGCCCGAGAGTGGTCAGTGATCCCTAGTTTTCAGAAGAAACTGCTCACCCAGCTCTTCACATCCAACAAGACAGATGCCACACCCAGATGCATATATAGCTCAGTTAATAATGTCTTGGAGAGTTTGGTTTACTTGGAGCTCCGTAAAAGAAGTGCATCATTCTGTAGATAGTTTTCTGGACCACCAACACTACTGAGAGTCATTCATAATCTTAACTGTGACTGTATTTCATTTCTTTTTATATCATTTTAATTTTCCTCAGTGTTGTTTTATGTAACTAGAACTCATGTTTTTTTTTTTTTTGTCTTTATCCTTTTACCTCTGGAAGAACTCTTTTCTGGATGACTCAAGTAATTCAGTATTATCACTGCACAGAGATTCTGGTAAATGTGTATAAAAGTTTGTTGTATAAGGCCAGGGAGATAGGGATACTGGTAGCAACAGACTCTCATGGCTAGGTCATTAGTAGTCCTAAATCCAATCCTTGAGATCACTATATTCCACACTTGAACAGTGCTCTGACAATGATAATAATAATGATGATGATGATGGATTTATATGTATACTTAGGTCTGGTTATGCAAATATTAAGCTTTGCAAGATAATGTCAAATTAGTTCCCAAATGATCTATAGTGGTTTAAGCCACTGGAAAGTGTGGGATTACATTAAATCACACCATCCCCCACTCTTGATATTGTGAGAATTCTGACTTTTTACAGAACAAGTAATTATAACAATATGTTACTTGGTCTTGACTTAGACTGAATGAGGTTAGTAATGCTGACATTGTGATATAGGGAATTTCTTCAGATGTTTATTATACTTACATGCTTCCTCTTCTGTGAGAGATCTCTCATATACTTTGACCATTTTCCTACTGGACTTTCTTTGTGAAATATGTGTGTGTGCTCATGAGCACATGTGCTCACCAATGCTTTTTAGGATGTATCCATTGTAAGTATCTTATAATACAAACATTGTGTGTTTTTTCCTTTTCTCAATGGTCTGACATGTAACTTCTATTGCCTATCTTAAGTTCATATGTATGTGGTGGGTTATTTATAATTCTGTGTTTATCACTTTAGTAAATTTGTCTAGATAAAGACAGAGAACCCCCCAAAGAATTTTGGTGCATACCCCCAGTGGGGGAGAAATGATGGGGCAGGGAGATGAACATAGGTCTCTGAACTCCAACACCATCAGGGCCTCGATACAGAAGAGGTAAAAAGGAAGGACATTTGGAAGTAGTAATAGGTATAGGTGTGACTTGGAAAGGAAGAGAAAATGGGACCATGGAAAACATAGGGAAATATATGTAAATATAGACAGAAAGTTATTGAGATGATAGTCAACCCCTATCTGTGACCTTGGGAGAACTACTCTGGTAGTGAGAATGGTGTGGAATTAAGCTGTTATTATCTGATAATTTTGTAAATCAATATTAAATCACTAATATTTTTTTTCAAAAAAGACAGAGATACTGAGGAGTGGGTATGAGTTCAGCTCACACTCAATTTATCTTTACAATAACTTTGTAATATGTTTTATATTGGCACATACATATTTGATACTGTGTTTATCTGATGGGGAAATAACCCTCTACATTTTCTTCTTCCTCAGAAGTGTACTGGCAGTGGATAATCCTTTGTTTTTCTTGTAACCTTGAAAGGCATTTGTAAAATTTCCTTAAGAATTCTCTTGAGAATATGATTTATGAAAGAATTGGATAGAGGAATTTAAGGAGATTTACTTTATTAAGAATATTCACTCTGGAGGAGTGGTGGGTAGTGCACTGGAGGTTAAGTGCAAGGAGCAGCACAAGGATCCTGGTTCCAACCCCCGGCTCCCCACCTGCAGGAGATCACTTTACAAGTGGTGGAGCAGGTCTGCAGGTATCTGTCTTCCTCCACCCCTCTCTATCTCCCCTTCCTTTCTCCATTTAACTCTGTTCTATCTAACAACAACAGCAGCAATAACAACAACAACAACAACATAGAAAAGATAGCCACCAGGAGCAGTGGATTCATAGTGTAGGCACTGAGCTCCAGCGATATCCCTGGAGACAAAAAAAAAAAAATTATGCAACTGCATGTTTCACTTATATTGGTTATATGTAAAGACCTATTGTGGTGGGGGAGAGATTGATAAGCCCATCTAATTGGGGGAGGTAGGAGATGGTGTTTTCTAGCTGGCCAAGCAGGTAGGTCTTTCATAAAGACTTAGCCAACCTTGAATGCCAGTCACTCAGAGATGGAGAAACTCCAGCAGATCTTTATCCAGTTATTCTGATCAATATTGCCAGATATACTACACAATATGAATTCCCTCTTGATTCCCACCTTTGATTATTTAGTAGGGATTAACATCTGATAGCATTTGCATATGTCTTATTTGGCTATATCTAACTTTATAAAAAGTAATTAGTGTTGATGGATGGGATATGTGCTGCATAGACTGCCAATTTCTCCTTGCCTTTTCCTATAATATGCCTGTCCTTAGAGGACTCAGACATTCATAGTCTGACCATTGCAGGAATTTGTGTTTGCACTTCTGAACTCTATGCCAAAAGAGCATTAGTCTCTTCCACATGTTTGTTTTTCAAACCTTCATATCCTCAAAGGGACATGTTTCTGTGGACAGTACTGACACACTGAACTGTAGTTATTTTAGTTGTGTTACTAGAGATAATGTCAGTTTTATCATGGAGTGGTAAGATTCAAGCATCTTATAACAGTACTCATCTCTGTGGGTGGCCTGATATTTGATCTGCTACTTTCTCCAATCAAGACTTGCTGATGTGCAACAAAATAGGAAATTAAATAAAAGTACTCCTTTTAAAATTTATTTGTAAAATGGAAATATTGACAAGACCATAGGATAAGAGCGATACAGTTTCACCAAATTCCCGCTGCCAGAACTCTGCATCCTGTCCCCTCCATTAGAAGCTTTCCTGTTCTTTATCCCTCAATCAGCAGGGACCCAAGATCGTTATGTGGTGCAGAAGGTAGAAGGTCTGACTTCTGTAATTGCTTCTCCACTGAACATGGGCATTGACAGGTCAATCCATGATCCATACTCCCACCCAGCCTGCCTCTCTCTTTCCAGAGTGGGAGAGGGATCTGGGAATGTGGGGTTCCAGGACATATTGGTGAGGTCGTCTGCCCTGGAAGTCAGGATGGCATCATGGTAATATCTGGAACTTGGTGGCTGAAAAAGCATTAAGATATAAAGCAGAACTCTATCTAGTACTTAGACAAATTCTAAGTTAATTCTAAGTTATTTACTTTGAAGATGTTGATAGCAGACAGACCTTTGTCCTTTGCATAACGAGGTTTACTGGTATGATTTTACATTAGTGACGGGAGTCATTGCATCTTCGATGCCCCCCCTTGACTTAACATTCAATGGATTTTAATGTTTTCATATTGTTTACTACAGTTTCTAGTTGCTATAAAAAGATAAAAGCTTCCTTTTGAGGAGGCAATATTCTTATCAAGTTCTTCCATTTATGAGATATTGATTTCCCTCTCCTCTCATTAACAAAATCGTCCATGAATGTAGGCAAATGAGATTAATGCACACATCACTGCAGTTCACTGTTAAGCCAAGTAATTCAACTATTGATTAAGAAAGTGTCAGGAATATTTTCAGGCATTGATATTCAATTTTAGGGTTTTTTTAAATTCTTCTTTTTTTATTGTCAGCAGGGTTGTCACTGGGGCTTTTTTGCACAGATGAGTCCACCACACCCAGTGGTCATTTTATGTTCTCTGTATTGGATAAGACAGAGAGATATTGACAGGGGAGGGTGAGATAGAGAGGAAGGGAGACAAAGAGATACGTACAGACTTGCTTCACCACTCCTGCAGCTGAGGAGTGGGGGCTCAAACCCGAGTCCTTGCACATGGTAATGTGTAGGTTTAGGCAGGTGCACTGCTGTCTGGCCTCCATGTTGGGAGTTTCTGTTTCGTTGACTTGAACTTCTAAATCTGCTTTACCACCTGTGAAAAGCCCTCCCCCCCAGTAACTAGCACATTTATGTTGAAAGTCATCTTATTGATTCCAGTTTTGTAATCAAACAATTCTCTCCAGTTTCAGAAGCTGAATAATTGGTTTATTAATAGCCTCTCTTAAATTATGAATTGTGACAGTTGTGATTTTTATTAAATTAAATTTCCTTAGTAGGTCTGAGACTATTTGGTATCATTTAAAATGTCTTTAGGTCACTTGATATTGAACTGATCTTTCAAAGTCCAGAAGGACCAGAAGATTTGCAAACTGAGCTCAGCAGTTTAGTTGTGTAAGATGGTTCTTTGAATCTCGACTAAAACTTTAGGCACTTGCTCACATCTACTTTCCTGACTGATAAACACCTGGCAGGAAAACTGCATTTGGGAAACCCCCACATTTCACACTATGCATGTGTTCATGGCCTGGTCCTGACAGGTACTTGTGATTGTTAAACTGTTATTCAAAGTATGATGTATCTTAGTCCAAGATTCAGAGATCCAGGAAGCCCTGAGTTTGTGGCTTCTGTCTGAAGGAAGAGAAGCTGAGTGACACTGGCCCTAACTCCTGGTAGTTAGTGTCTGAATGACACTGAATCTGGAAGTAAACAGTTGCGTGCTGTGGAAGACAGTTGTGATGAGAGCATGTTCAGAGGTCACCAATACCTATCCTGCTCTGTCATTTCCCTGTGTGGACAAATCACTGGCCTACTATTAAGAATTGAGCATCTTGGTAATATCTGATATGGTAACATGGTACTATCTACCATGTTAGTAAAACATGATATCCTTCTGGAGTTATTATGGAACTTAAAGCAATATGTTTGCCTAGTCATTAGCTAGAGAACCTAGCATGCATATAATTTTCATTTGACTGTTTAAAAATAATATTTGGGGCAGAGGGTAGATAGCATAATGGTTATGCAAACAGACTCTCATGCCTGAGGCTCCAAGGTCCCAGGTTCAATCCCCTGCACCACCATAAGCCAGAGCTGAACAGTGCTCTGGTTAAAAAATAAAAAAATAAAATAAAATAAATAATAATATTTGGGGAGGGAGCAGGGGGTAGTGCAGTGGGTTTAACACACATGGCACCAAGTGCAAGAATCAGCGCAAGGGTCCAGGTTTCATCCCCAGGGTCCCCACCTACAGGGAGGTCGCTTCACAAGCAGTGAAGCAGGTATGCAGGTGTCTATCTTCCTCTCCCTATCTCAGTTTTGCCTTCCTCTCTCAATTTCTCTCTGTCCTATCCAACAACAATAGCAATAATAACAACAAGGGCAACAAAAATGAAAAAAAAAAAAAAAGGCCTCCAGGAGCAGTGTATTTGTGGTATAGCTACCGAGCCCCAGCGATAACCCTGGAGGCAAAATAATAATAATAATAATAATAACAACAACAACAACAATGCTATGAATCTTATTTTTTTTAAGAAAGAGACTATTTAGAAAATATAACCTAAAAATAACCTTTAAGTTTGCTAGTAAATTACCACCTTCCTATGGTAAGAACTATTACAATGGAAAAATATATTAAATAGTGTGGACTAAATTTATATGAAATCATTTATATATCTGGAGTAGAACGATTTCTAGTCATTATTTAAGGGAATGTATTGTATTAAAAAGTTCCAGTAACCACCTTCACAATGACATACGCTTTTGTCTTCAATGGAACCTCCTTTCTTTGGCCCAGGCAAAACTCCAAAACGGAAGAATTTACTCCAAAGAAAGTAGGATAAACAGGAGGTAGGCTATCACATCTAATCTGGGATAGCTGTGCTGATTTATGTTCTGTGCTTATTTAATTTTATTTTTTAAATCAACATTGAGAAGGGAAAGTTGAGATATTAATTACCCGTTTACTGTCAATGTAGCGGAAAATGTAATTTATAGCCTAGTTGCAGGGAAAAAAATTGTGTGTTTAATTTAAGAACTCCAATTATTCAAATAACATTTTGAATTTGATTATTCATTTAATTGAAATGTTGCTCTTTCAGTCAGAATTGCTTTCGAGATTCCAATTTCAGCAATAGTTAACTAAGAGCTCTCCGTGGAAAGGACAGAGGGGTTTCTCAGCTAAAAATGCATGAGGGTAATGACTGTGCTTGCTAAACTGTACCTGTAAGAAACGCTCAGATTATTTAGTGGCTTTTTTTTTTTCTTAAATGGGTCACTGTTTTTGGTTTATAAAAGAATCATGAGGTTGTGAGTGGACTCTGGAAGAAAATGAGAGTTTGAAAGAGAACTCAGAAGTAAAGCCTGTCTGAACAGTTGTGAAGAATCAGTAAGCTACCTATTGAAATCACTTTCAGATTCAAATGTAGGAACATAGACTTTAAGTGCTTTGGGAAAGTCCTACCCTTCCTCCTTGAACAATAATGCCTCGTGGTTGCCTGACCAAATCGGGGTTTCAGTTCTGCAGACTCACGTGCTGAAAAAAGATAAGCAACAACACTCTGGTAGAGAGGTAGAGTCTTGGGGCCAGGTGGTGGAGCACCTGGTTGGGAGCAAGGACCTGGGTTCAATCCCCTGTCCCCACCTGCAGGGGGAAAGCTTTGTGAGTGGTGAAGCAATGTTGCAAAGGTCTCTGAGTCTCTCTCCCTCTCTGTTACCTTCTCTCTTGATTTTTGGCTGTGTCTAGCGATTAAAGATAATAATAATAAAAATAGCTGATGATAAAAGGAGTAGAAGAGTGTTAAAAAACTCTAAAAGTAAGTGTCAAAATTTATTATTTAAAAATCATTTCTTACTCAATTTGCATGAAAGAAAATGTACAGCTTTAAAAAATTTATTTATTTCCTTTTGTTGCCCAGGTTGTTTTATTATTGTAGTTATTATTGTTGTTGTTGGATAGGACAGAGGGAAATGGAGAGAAGAGGGGAAGACAGGAGAGAAAAATAGACACCTGAAGACCTGCTTCATTGCCTGTGAAGCGACTCCCCTGCAGGTGGGGAGCTGGGGACTTGAACTGAGATCCTTAGCTAAGGTCTTTGTGCTTTGTGTCATGTGCGCTTAACCCTCTACACTGCTGTGCTACTGCCTGACTCCTGAAAATGTACAGCTTTAAGTAGATATTAGTTTAATTTTGGTAATTCTGGGCTATCCTGTGATCATGAGCACAGTCATGTGATCGAACAGTCCCAGCATCCTAGAGTTCCTACATACTTTTAGCTGTTGATTTTTTTTTATTTGTGAGTTCATAATGATCGACAAGATTGTGGGACAAGAGGGGTATAATTCTATACAGTTCCCACCACCAGACTTCCATATCTTATCCATTCTTTTGGAAGTCTCCCTATTCTTTATCCCTCTGAGAATATGGACCAAAGATCTTTATGGGGTGCAGAAGGTGGGGGTTCTGACTTCTGTATTTGCTTATCTGCTGGACATGGACATTGACAGGTCAATCCATACCCCCATCCTATTTCTATCTTTTCCTAGTGGGGTACGGCTCTAGGGAGGTGGGGTTCCAGGACATATTGGTGAGGTCATCTGCCCAGGGAAGTTAGATTGACATCATGGTAGCATCTGGAACTTGGCGGCTGAAAAGCATTAAGATATAAAGCAGAACAAATTCTTTAATAATAATCAGGAGCCTAAAGGTTTTTGACCTACAGACATAGATCTGTTTTTCTGGATTTTCGTATGATAGAAAAATACAAATATAGTCCTTTTCTTTGGCTGACTTACCAGACTGTTTTTGAGATGTGTCCATAACTAATACTACTCTGCTTATATACATGGAAGTCATCCTGAGAAAGTTCTTCTGTCATTCCCTTTGGGGAAACACTTAGGAGTCAGGTAATGTGGGTCATTTAGTAAGTGTATGTTTAACTTGTTATGAGATTTTAATATTAGTTTCCAAGGTGGCTGTACCATTTTCTAACCCTACCTGAAGCATATAAGAACTCCTACTTCTCCATATTGGCAGCCATAATGGAATTTCATGATCTGGGTGGCTGAGTAATGGTATTTCTTTGTGGTTTTGATTTGTACTGCTCTGGTGACCAGTGATGTTGAATGTCTTTTCATGTTTACTCATACTCATCAATCTTCCTTTGTGAACTGTGCGCACAAATTATTTGGCCAGTCTTTAATTGGGTTGCTTTTTTTATTACTTGGTCCAAGGAGTTCTTTATAAAGTCTCAACATCATAATCCCTGTGACAGATTTATGCTTTGCAAATATTTCCACTCTACCAGTGGTTTTCCTTCCTGTTTACTCAAAAGAATTTTTGAACTTCTCTAAATGTTAATGGTTTGAATTGTGAAGTCATAATTATTTACCTTTCTTTAGATTGTGGTTTTAATCTGATTCAATAGCAGTGTTTATTTCCTATATTTTATCATTTATATTACTAATTGTATTGTGTAGGACTTATTTTGTTTATGATGTAAGGAAACAATCAAAATTGATTTTCCCATGATGATATTCATTTGTTACAGCACCATTTCTTTATATATAATTTCCCAAAAAGATTGCCTTTCTCCCATGGAGTTACCTTTTCATCTTTGACCAAAATAAATAGCTTAAACTCAGGTTTTCTAATTCATGAATGTGTTGTATTACTCTCTTAAAAATTTTTCAGTTATTCAATTTCCATGTAAAAATCTTGCATATCTTCTGTTATTTCAAAGCATTTAAAATTTTCAGTGCTTAAATAGAGATTCAAAAGAAAATTCCTTTATTAGTGATTTGGCATGACTTTACACTTTTTTGAGAGTATAGGGCTCTAGTTCCTTGCCCATACATAATGTATCTACTGAGCACACCAAAAAAAAAATTCACTTTCTAATTTTACTTTGATGGTATACAGATGTACATGTTATTGATTTAAATCTAGTATCATTCAAATTTACTAAGTTTTCATTCATTTCTGGAAATTATTTTTTCTAGATTCCTTAAGATGTTCCCTGAAAAATATTATGCCAACTGTAAATAGAGTTTTCTTTCCTTTTTTCCTATATATATATATTTTTTTTTTTCCTTTACCATAGTGCTTTTGCTAAGACTGTGGATCTATAGTAAAAATAAGTGCTAAGAGTAGTACCATGTTCTTATTCCTTATCCTTGGAAGAAAGCATTGGCCATTAACTACTGAGATTAATTTATGGCCTTGTATGTTTTTATGTCTTTTTACTCAGGTTGAAGAAGTTCCCTTCTATTTTAAATTTGTCCCACCCCCTACCAAAACATGAATAGATGAATAGTTATTTGAAATGTCAGTACAATTCAAGTAATATCAATGGTTATTTTTTTGTCTATTTCAGTGACTTTCTCGCATAATCTTTAATTTTGAAGAGTTAATGTTCTTTAGCTTTTCAGTTGTCAAAATGACATTGAATTCTCAGGATAAACCCCATGAAGTTGTGATGTATAATTCATTATTATCCCTTTATAATGTAGGGAATCAAAAACCTGTAACCCTCAAAATATCTCTTTGGAAAAAAAGTTAATTTCTTGGGTTGGAACCCTGAAAACATAATGTAGATTGACTGTGAAATAGATGATTCTAGGGAGAATCTGCTTATGATCACTGCTGCTTAGCACTTGTTGACTCAGATCTCATGATTTCAGGAGATATCCTGACGCTGAACTCAGTGGAACCATAGTGTAATCATGGTCTGGAACTGCCCTGGACTCCCGGAACCTTCCCCTTCTTCCTGTAAAAGTTGAAATTCTCATCAACATCCTTTTCTGTCTCTCTCTGCTTCTCTTTACATTATTGCCTGGGATCACATGGGTAAGCTTTTTCAAAATTACTGGAACTCCCATGTGTATGGGGGTGGGGTAAACATATTACTAATAAATTCTTTTTATTTTCTCTTTTTAATCTGTTTTTGAAGGATATTTTATTTATTTTGGATAGAGATCAAGAAAAATTAAGAGGTGGGAAAGGGCGATAAAATGAGAGAAAGAGAGACACCTGCAGACCTGCTTCACCACTTGTGAAGAGCGTGAACCCGGGTCCTTGCTCACTGTAATGAATGAGCGCAGCCATGTGCAACACTTCCTGGGCCCCTTCTCTTATTAATCTTATTGTTCCTTTCACGTGGGAACATATATGAGTTCTTATGAAATTTTACATTTATTCATTTGAAGAACAAGCATTTCCGAACACAAGAACAAAGAGACATGATAGCATTTGCTTTAACTAATGTATTTTCTCATTGTAGAAAATTGGCTGTAATATTCAAAACAGAGTCTTGTCTTAAGTTTAGGATGCTGTTTAAAACAGTTGGGTCATGTTTCTGGTTTTGCTTTTTCTCTAATGAAATAGTCAATTTTTTTTCCTGAATGTGTAATCAAAAGTTCCTAGGATTTGAATACAAGGGTTTGGTTGTAAATTAAAGGCGCGCGCGCGCACACACACACACACACACACACACACACACACACACACACAGACACTGAATAACAAAAAGCTTCACAATCTATCTTATTTGGCAATTAAATTAAATTATTGTTTTTTATTAAGTCACATTTCTTGAATCCCCTATTTTGTACATGAGAACTGTTAGGAAACATTATACACTTAAAATATGCGAGAACATCAGCTTTCTCAAAGACAAATGAATCCCATGAGACATACATTATTGGGGACAGATTCTTTTTCGTTATCTAAGTGAGTGAAGCCTCCAGGGAGAATCTTTCGTTATTGAAGACATCAAACATTCCCATGGCACTTGATATAATATTTTTGCTTACCCCCCCCCCTTTTTAAGGATTCTAATTGATATTTTCATATAGGGGTAATGTTATTACTCATTCTAAATTCCCCCACCTGAACATTTCTTACTGAATACCCTCTTTGGCAGGGAAGGGTTAACAAGGCCCGATGAAGCTATAAATGGGTGACATTTAACCATCAAATATGAAAATTCAGTTAAAACACTCCTGCAAATGAGTTTCAGTGTCTGCCTGTTTAATCATCACCCCCCCCCCCCCCGTGGTTGCTCTTCCTCCTCCTCCTCCTTCTTTCTCACTGCTTCATTATGGGAAGGGACAAACTGGAGTACTTTTTCTTTTACACTTGGTTCCAACTCCACTGAGAATTAGGTTTTCAGAAGAAGTTCTCATTTTGATGCTAAAAGTCCCTGATATTTCTTTCCCCTGACAAATTAAAGGTGGAATTAAAGAGAAGAGTGTCTTATCTGTGAAGTCTTTAGCGACTAAGAGAAAAGCCAGAGAGTCCAAGTCACCCCTGCCCTGGCTTCCCATCAAGGATTCCGGTATCTGAAGGACAGCTGGAAACAAGGCTCTGACTATTTGCTTGCTTGCCATTCTGGCATTATTCAGTAAAACGCAAGTCTTCCTACATTAAAGAAAAATAAAGGAAGAAAGAAAAAGAAAAAAGAAAAATCATTCACAAGTCAGAGGCATAGAAGAAAGAGGCTCAGTGTAAAGTGCTATAAAGTAGCACATTGCCTTCAGTCATTTTTTCACTGTGCACAGCTGAAAAGGGGATAAAGATGAGAAGGGAAGGAAGGGAGTATGTGAGGCATCATCCCACAGAACAGTCAGACCACTGTCTTTGAGGCCTGTGCTCCTGATAGGAACTGGAACTGTCTTCTCTGTGGGCAAATTCTGCTCTGTGTTGCCTCAGCAACTCTTCTGTCCTTGGATCCTTCCATTTCATCTGGTATCTCTCTGTCATACTCACCTGTCAGCCCAAGGAGAACCATCATAATTTTGACAGTCTTAAATACAGTTTGGCTACGTATAAAAAGTTTATTTCTTTCCATTCCTTTTTTTTTGAATTTTTTTTTTTACTATTTTTAGGCTTAATTTTTTATTAGTGATTTAATAATGACTGACAAGATTGTGGGTCAAGAGAGGTACAGTTCTACACAGTCCCCACTGCCAGGGTTCCATATCCCATCCTCTTCATTGGAAGCTTCCCTATTCTTTTTTTCCCCTTCTTTTCTTTATTGTTTTTTTCCCCTTCTTTTCTTTATTGGTTTATTGATTAATGGTTTACAGTCCACAGTAAAATACAGTTGTTTGTACATGCATAACATTTCCCAATTTTCCACATGACCATTCAACCCCCACTAAGAACTTGAGTTCTCTCCCCCACCCCAGAGTCTTTTACTTTGCTTCAATATGCCAACTCCAATCCAAGTTCTGCTTAGTGTTTTCCCTTCTGATCTTTGAGCTAAATCATCCTATATTCATCCTTCTCTTTCTTATCTCATTTAACATGATTCCTTCAGGCTCCATCCAAGGTGAGGTGAAGAAGGTTAATTCGCCATTTTTAAGAGCTGAGTAATATTACATTGTGTATATATACAACAACTTACTCAGTCACTCATCTGTTGTTGGACATCTGGGTGGAAGCTTCCCTATTCTTTATCCCTCTGGGAGCATGGACCCAGGGTCATTATGGGGTGCAGAAGGTGGACAGTCTGGCTTATGTCATTATTGCTTCTCTGCTGGACATGGGCATTGATATATACCTAGTTTGTTTCTATCTTTCCCTAGTAGGGAGGTGGGGTTCCATGCCACATTGGTGAAGTCATATGCCCAGGGAAGGCAGATTGGTGTTATGGTAGCTAATGCAACTTGGTGGCTGAAAAGCATTAAGATATAAAGCAGAAAAAATTGTTTAATAATCAGGAACCTAAAAGTAAGAGTATAATAGATGACTTTTGGGATCTTCATGCTGGAAGAAGCTAGAAAGTATATTTTATGTATATTCTAAGGGGCCCATGACTTTACTAATTTTTGCCCAAGCCCAACAGCTAAAAATCTACACTCTATAAGTGTTTCTATGAATTCTAGGACATCACTCAATTAGACTGTTCTATCATTTCTAGGCTAAGCACAGGAGACTTGGAGGTGAACTACAGTTACACTTCACTTAATGGTGGGATAATGCTCTGAGAAAATGGATTGTCAGGTGATTTCACTGCTGTGTGATCATTGGGGAGTCTGAGTGACAAACTAGATGGTATTGCCTGCTACTTATCTTGGCTATGGGGTATCAACTGTTGGGACTGTCTTTTTATGTAGGATACACTTTTGACTCAAAGGTTAAGTGATATGGGACTCTGTGGAGCTGAATAAAAAGATCACTCAATTCAGCAGTTATTGAATATCTATTATGTAAATACATGAAAAATCATTTCAAAGTAAACCAAAGTCCATTGACGATTAGTATAGATGTTAAGAGATTATGCATTAGACATGTATAAAGAATTTATATCATATTTAATTGCAAAAAAAACCCTCTAAGGTCCTATTGAAATACTTTGCAATTCCTTATTTTATACAAAATACCCACCTCATTTTGCCCTCTTTTTACTCTTTCCTCTGCTTTTCTATATCTTACTTTCCTCTTTTCACTACTTCCCAAATTTTCCACCTTGCTATCTACCTCACCTCCTCATACTTTCTTCCTTATCAGCTTGACCTCTCTATGCTTGTTGTTTCAGCTGAGCAAATTTTTCCATTGCACTGTTGAGTATTCAGTCTATAACTCATCAAGTCAGGTAATGGACTTTCCTTTTTTGATAGCAGGAACATTGTTTGTTTGTTATTAGTGGTACCGAGGAGTGAACCTGGGACCTACCACACCAGGTTATTGTACATGTTGAAATTTTTTTTTCAGGAATAAAAATTTCATTCTAAGATTTTCCTAACACATTCCACAGATTCTTACAGTATCTTTTTCTTATAATATATGTAGCTTCTTACTAGCAGTTTAATTGGGAAGCAATGGAATTTCTATCACATCTTTGTCAACTAGTGGAATATATTATATGCACTAAATGCTTAGTAGACATCTGAAGAGTTGAGAAGATGGAACTTCCAAAAGTCATTTATCTTTATTGGGATTAGTAAATAAGTTCATAGTATTTATATTATACTTATCTAAGACCATTTTTCTAGAGACACATATAACTCTATTATACAGGTTTAGTGTCTGTTTATTCCCTTTTGTTGCCCTAGGTTTAGTGTCTTTAAAACAAAGACGAAAAGTAGGATTAGCTTGTTGACACTGAAGAGAATGTATTTAGTTCTTGCTGTCAAAGTGGGGAGATTATACAAAAATTTTGCTTGTGTAAATGTTTCTGCTTATTACAATTCATATAGAAAGAAAAGAAAAAATATGACTGAAACATGACCTATTGGAAGGGATATTCGCAAAAACATACAGTTATTCTCTTAAGTTCCACTGGTTATATCAGGGTATGGTCCTAGGTGACTGGTCATTGCTCAAACCCATTGTTTACTGGTTGAGTTTCCATGAGATTTTAATTCACTAGAGGGAGCTTGCAGGTCCAAATGATGCATTTCCCACACAAGGAAGATTGATTGCATTCATTCAATCCCCACAGTCTGAAAAATACTTCCTATTTATTTTATTCAGAAGCTTGTTGTAACATATCCCAGAGTCTCCTAGTCATTTTTTTTCCACTGGTGAAAAGTCTAATTTCCTTTTCCATTTTTTATTCTTCTTCGCAATTCACTCAATCCCCATAATACCTAACATGCTACTGTGTTCGACTCTCCTACTTCTGATTTGGTTTCATCACCAATGTTCTTTTACCTAAGAGAATAGTCAGTAAAATATTTAGCCCAGTTGGCATGCTTACCTGTTTTGATTTTGAGTGGTAAAGTATTTTCTGAGTGATCAACCCTTACTTAAACATTTAAAAAAAAATAACTCACTTTTTTCTTTGTGGTATAGCTGACATACTTCAACAGCCATTTTAACTATACTTACCAAGTTTAGGGGTACATTCTTAGTCTGTTGGATTTGTCTTTAAGGCAGATGCTTAGTGAAAGATATACTTTAATTGTAAGCTTACCATATAGTTCAGATCAAAGTAATACGCCATAATTCATTTATCTATCACTAGAGACTTTATTTAGGCAAATGCTTCACCAATTGCTTAAAAGGTGTTGACAGAATTTTTGTTTGCGAAAATGTCGGTATGTATGAATACATGTAACTGCGACATGCACTGAGCGTTCATTGTTATCTATTTTTTAATTTGATGAATGGAGCTAGAATCAAAACTGTCAAAGAGTGATTGCTTATTAATACTGTCTGTTTTATTTTACCCCCCCCCCCATTCCAGTCTCACTTCTTTGAGGAAATGTTGACTTACAGGAATTTTGCTATCATAAGGGACATGTTCACATTTCCCCAAGATCGTGCATTCCACCCTCAGCCAAATCAGTATCCTATTCTGCCTGTGTTTATTTAATTTTTTTCTGAGTTCACATCAGAGGGAACTCAATGTGAGCATTATTAGCACTCTGAGAATTGTTTTAGAACTTCAACTTTTTGCGAATGACTTCAGTATCCCTCAGTTCCTTTTAATACAACATTAATAACTAGATGTGTCCATAACATCACTCTCAGACTTGACAAATTGCTAGAGAACTGAAAGAACCCAGATAAATTGTTCTACTCATGGTGCTAATTTACTATAACAAAGGATACAGGTTGAAATCAGTTGGAAAAAAAGCACTACCTTAGCTCATTTGGATTTCTATAGCAAAATACACAGGGTGGATTAGAAATAATAGAGTTGTATTTCTTTTTTTTATATTTTATTAGTGATTCAGTAATGATCAACAAGTTGTGGGATAAGAGGGGTAAAATTTCATAGAATTCCCACCACCAGAGTTCCATACCCACCCCTTCCACTGGAAGCTTCCCTATTCTTTATCCCTCTAGGAGTATGGACCCAGGATCATTATGGGTGCAGAAGGTGGAAGGTCTGACTTTTGTAATTGCTTCTCCACTGGATGTGGGCATTGACAGGTCTATCCATACTCCCATCCTGATAAATATATTTCTTTTAAAGATATTCATTTATTTATTTTGATAGAGACAGAGAAACATTGAGGGGGAGCGGGGGAGAGGGAGGAAGGGAGAAAGAGAGGGAGGGGAGAGAGAGAGACAGAGAGAGAGAACATTGCAGCAATGCTCCACAACTCATGAAGTTTGCGTCTTACAGATGGGTACCAGGGGCTTGAACCTGGGCCTTTGTGCATTGTAATGTTTGGGTTCAACCAGGTGTGCCCCTTAGAATGTATTTCTTTCTTTTTGTGTATGTAATTGTACCTCTCTTATCTTATGGTTGTGTCAGTGTTTCCATTTTATAGATAAAAAATTAAAATAAGAATGTATTTCTTACAGTTTCAGAGAGTAGATGTCTGAGATTAGGTTGCCTTATGAGGTCATGAGGTCCTTCTCTTGGGTGACAGTGTTCTCATTGCATCCTCATGTAGAATAAGGAGTGAGAGACCTCTCTAGGGTCTTTATCAGGGGACTGATTGAACTCATAAGAATTCCACAGTCAATATCTGATCATTTCTTAAAGATGTCTGCCGGGATAGCCTGAGGGTGCTTCTTCCTGAGCAAGTGCTCTCTGGGTTGGAGAGAACTCAACTGGAGCCGATCTGCTGCATGGGAGAGGGATCAGGAACTCGTGCCACACTAACTTCGCAGGAGATACACTGAAACTCTCGGAGCCGGAAAGCGATTTCCAAGTGTCTTTAATCAGAAGAGCAGCTGTATTTATACTCTCCAAGTAGGGTAGAAACAGGATGTGACATAGAGAGGGTGGAGCGAAAAGGGAGTGGTGGAAAATCAGGGTGTGACAAGGAGAGGGGGCGGAGCAGGTGAGAATTCTACCACTGAACAACCAATGCCCTGGAGGGAGGGTGGTGCTTTATGTAAATGTAAAAGTGATTTATGTAAATAGACCACATCTTTGAGTGGGATCAAACCAATCCCACACAGGCATACCGGTGCTAGGATGAGAGACAGAAGCCGGGGGGGAGCTGGCATACTACCCAACAGATGTCTATCAACTTGTACCATTACAATGGTATTAGGATTTCAACCCTTTAAAATGTATTTTACAATATTTATTTAGTATAGTGATGGAGAGAGAGCGAGACTTGAGCACTGTTTAATCCTGACACAAGATACCGATACTAGGGGCTAAACCTGTGTCTGCTGGAGCATCAAGGATATAAGTGAATAGTCTTAAAGGGCTGAACTATTCACCTAGACCAAAGGTTTCAACACATTAAGTTTCTCTTGGTTGATGGAATGGCGAGAGTGATTCAAGTACATAGAGTAGAGTTCAGGAGAAATCAGATACAAGAGTCCAGGTTTTTCTCTCCCACTGGGGCCAAATAAAGGCACAATACTTTTAGCAATGATTTGTGACAGCATGTGTGAAATGCTACCAACCAGGGAAGTTTACTACAGGTTTGATGTCTGTTTGTTTGTTTATTTATTTAGCATCTAGTCTCATATGTATGCAGCACACATTAGATTGACTCCTATGCTCAGAGTGGCCTCATCAAAGCAAAACAAGCCCTCCTCATAAATCACAATGATTGACCTGGTATAGTGTGGTCCAAAGCCTTAGGCTTATAAGTCCACTCTTAAGACAGAATATTCCAAGGACTAGGCTCTTACATCTTATAAGCCAGTCCTACTAGGCTCTTACATCTTCTTCTTCTTCTAGCGTTTGCCCTTCTTCCGTAGCCAGTCAACAGCGTCAGGTTGAGCCTGATGTAAAGTTTCGAGACCTCCTTTGAATCTGGAGAGGTGGCAGTCATTGACTATTTGGGTCATAGTCTGTCTGTAGCAGGGGCAGTTCGGGTCGTCTCTGGCTCCCCAGCGGTGGAACATAGCAGCGCACTGGCCATGGCCTGTTCGATAGCAATTGAGGAGGGCCCAATCATAACGTGCTAGGTCAAAGCCGGGTTGACGCTTGCAGGGGTCTGTGATGAGGTGTTTGTTCTTTACCTCAGCTGACTGCCAACTCTGTTTCCAAGAGTCTGGAACAGAGAAGTTCAGTGTAGGCGTAGGAGACCAGATTGGATGATGAGACATCAAGCGTTGAACAGGGTGGGCGAAGATATCCGCGTATATTGGCAGGTCCGGTCGAGTGTAGACGTGGGAAATGAACTTAGATGATGCCGCATCCCGACGAATATCTGGCGGGGCGATGTTGCTAAGAACTGGCAGCCATGGAACCGGGGTGGAACGGATGGTTCCAGAAATTATCCTCATAGAGGAATATAATTTGGAATCGACCAAGTGGACATGGGGGCTACGGAACCATACTGGGGCACAGTATTCTGCAGTGGAATAGCATAATGCCAGAGATGATTATCTTAGTGTGGAAGCGCTTGCGCCCCATGAGGAGCTGGCCAGTCTTGCAATAATGTTATTCCTCGCGCCCACCTTTGCTGCATTTTTTATGAGATGTTCATGAAATGACAGAGTGTGATCGAGAGTAACACCAAGATAGACTGGCTGGGCTTCATGCCGGATTCTTGTATCGCCAAGCTGCACATTAAGCTCACGCGAGGCCGAGGCATGGTGTAGATGGAAAACAGATGATACCGTTTTTGCAGTGCTAGGGATTAGTCGCCATTTTTTACAGTAATCAGATATCAGAGACATGTCTTTCGTGAGTGTTTCCTCGAGGATGTCACACTTGGATGCCTGAGTTGCACAGCAGATGTCATCAGCATAGATGAACTTCCTTGAAAGCCAGTCCTACAGAATACTTTTTGGGGAGTGTTTAGGATTCACCTATAACCCTTGGATTTTAATGTCCTAGGTTAACTCAGACCCACTCAGCTCATCATTTTCTCTTTTCCTGCCCTCCACTCCCATTGCCACTTTATCTATTTATCTATCTATTTATTATGTATGTATCACTGGAGGGAAGAATGGAAAGTTACCCATGTTTATGGTATCTCGGAGTGGCTTCCCTGACCTTTTTTTTTTGCTTTGTTTTTTCATGTAGTTAGCAAAGGAGAGAGGGAGAGAGAACTAGAGCAAAAAACTAAGACAGATAAAGAAGAGACAGGGAGAAACAGGAAAACACTGCTTCACTGTCCACCTCAAATGTCTGGGTGCTGTCCATGGTGCTTGTATACTGTTGGGAATGGAACTTAGGGTTCAACACGCAGTAAGACATGTAATCTACCCACTCAACTATCCCCTGAATCTGTTGCACAGTACCTTTTCATCAAAATTGGTTTTCTTTGGCAAATAATTTAGACAGACTTATTTAAATCGTATTGAACGACTTTTTCTACCACTGTGAACATGCTAATAATATCCTTTGTGAGACTCCAATTCTCTGAACACATGTGTTTATTTTCATTTAATGGATTTCAAAATTTTCCCTCCCCTGGAGATCTTATATTTGGAAACATTGTTTTAAAGGACTCCTCACACTTGCACAAAGTATCTCCATTAGAAAATGTTAGTAAAAAGGACAAATAGAAAAAATAAGGAAAGCATGTGAACTACTGGTAAAGGATCCATAGCTAGACATTTACTATAAAGAGCTGTACTCCTATTAGTATCAGTGTCTTTACTATATTCTTATTAGCAGCCTGCTTTCATAGATATGTATATGCATATGCATATAGTGAATCAGTAATAAAAATCAGTGCATTGGGGTCGGGTGGTGACACACCTGGTTGAGTGCACGTTATAATATGCAAAGGTCCGGGTTCAAGTCCCTGGCCACCACCTATAGGGAAAAAGGTTTGCAAGTGGTGAAACAGTGCTATAAGTGTCTCTCTATCTCTCTTCCTCTGTATCTTCCTCTGCCCTCTCTATTTCTGGCTGTCTTTATCCAGTAAATAAATAAATATAATAAAATTTTAAAAATCAGTGCATTTTCTTAGACTTTGACATGAAAATAAATATTGGGTCCAATATCATATTTATAAGAGTAACTGTACATTGCAAATATAAAAATGTTGTTAGGATTACAAATATGGCACAGTATGCCAGACATAGGAGGAAGCTTGCAGTTTATGAACAAAAGTTTCCCATATTTTAATTCACTGACTATATTTGAAATTTCCTCAGTACCTGTTAGAATCGGTCAAACCTACTCTGGGATCATCAAAATTCTTCCTATTGTAGTTGTTGCTACTGTTATTTTGTGAAATATTCAACAGAAACACAAATGGTAAAAAAAAAAAAAAAAGGAGGGGGGTTATGAAAGGCAATGTGAAATTAGCTAGCAGTCATTGGAAAACTTGGTTTAAAAAAATCTTATGTCCCCATTAATGCAAGATGGTGTGAGAAGACTTTCTCTAGCATTTTGCCTCATATAAAAACATGCAATGCAAACATGGGTTTAGTAGAGACAAAAGGAAAAATGAAATCATGCCAACTTGTTCATGTGAAAATGTCTTTGGGTTCAAGGATTATGAATCATTCCTTTCTGAAAGCTAGACATCTTTCTTAATGAAAACATGTTTTATTATGAGGGTTGATTTTAATCAAAGAGCAAACGAGTTTTTCTCTTTTTTATTTAACATATGCATACCCTTCTGATCTTAAAATCAATGCAAAGCTAAGTAAATACTCTCTAACCAGGCACATTTAATATTAAGTTCTATGTTGTACATTAGATGGTTTTATTTTAACACGAAATATTTAGCATGAAATATAGTTGAAATTGTGTCTTATGTGTTGTTTATACAGTAACTGGTTATGAATGAAAATAAGTGAAAATTTGACAAACATCTTAATTAAATTTGATTTTTTTTTGAGAGACAGAGATAAATTGTTAGGGATGGGGAAGACAGAGAAGAGAGAAGAGAGCCAAAGAGACTTGCAGCACTCATGACGTCCCGCCTGTGTCTGGGAATCCTGGGCTTGGACCGAGTCCATCTGCGTGCATGGTAATGTGTCTGCTCTACCAGTTGCACTGCCATCCAGCCCCTTAAACATCTTCATTTTCATAGACAATCTACAGGTCTTTGAACACTCCCGTTCTCATTTAAGGAAGTACTTTGTGATACTATCTATCCCCTCATAGCAGATAGTACAGTATGTGGAATCAGCCCATCAGCCTTCATACTTAGCAGTGTCAGAGATCAAGATGTGACTGTGGTCAGCAAGAATACAAATCTTATAGTGCAGGACATTTCTTAGTGTAAAGCATTGTGGACTTGAAGATGACATATTCAAATACCCAAGGTGCCCTGTGAATCCCAGCTCTAAGAGGCGTCTTTCAGATCCTGGAGAGATGTGAAAGCAACACTGATGGTCCTCAGGCTGATGGAGCCTGACTGAGATCCACAGCAGTTCATCCAACCCCTCAAATATTTGAAGAAGCTCAACAATTAGATCTCTTTTACCTATACACTCCTATAAACTGTAGGAACTGACCTCAAATTAAGCCTTCTGTAGACAGAGGGACTCGGGAGGTCTGCAGATGGCACCAGGAAGGATCTTGGGGTATCATAAGATCATGGACCTGAGGACACACCCTACAGAGGGGCAGCCTTGAGTGGACCTGAGGCCACACCTGACACAAGGGCAGCCCAAAGTCTAGGGCCAACCTCCAAATTGATTCACTCTGCCTTTTCTTTATTTAGTTATCTTTATTTATTTTATAGAGATAGCCCCATATTGAGAGGGGAGGAAGAGATACAGAGGAAGAGAGACACCTGCAGACCTATTACCAAATATGAAACTATCCCACTGCAGGTGGGGCTGGGTGCACATTGTAACCTGTGCTCAAGCAGCTGTGCACCACCTGGCCCCTATTTACTCTGTCTTTACCTAAATAATGTTAGTTTTCCAGACTAGGGTAACTTTTTTCTTTTCACATTTTTTCCTTATTTTTCTTAACTTATTTGTGGATCTGGGACTTAGCTGTCCCACTACCCCAGTCTGAAGTTTTCATTTTTTATTTTTGATTTTTTCCATGTTATTACTATAATTTTGTTTTCCCAATATATATTTTATTAGTGGTTAGTGATTTACAAGATTATAAGATAATAGGGGTTTAATGTCACACCACTAAAGTTCTGTGCCCCCAGCCCTCTCCAGCAGTAACCATCATAGTCCCGAAGGTCATAGACTGGGGTTGACTGTATATGTTTTATTTCTTTTTTCAAGTTTATGTATCTGTATTCTCTATATCCCAGTTATGAGTGAAATCATCTCATAATTGTCCTTCACTTCCTTACTTACTTCACTAGGTATAATCACTGCCAGTCCTACATATTTTGTTCCAAATGACACATTATAATTGTTTTAACTGCTGAGTAGTAAGTATTCTATTGAGTATATGTCTCGTGTGTGTGTGTGTGTGTGTGTGTGTTTATGACTCAAATTAGTGATTTTTATTTCATTGTTAAGACTTCCCCTCCAACTCTATATATTACTCACAGGGTTCTCCCAACATATGGTATTTTGAACTTTCTTAAAAATAAAGTTTTTATTTAAATGCATTTTGAAAGGGCACACAGCAAAGAAGCATGTAGGCCATTAGAGCGAAGATGAATGACCTCCATGTAGAAGTTGATGCCTTGTTTTTATTTACTTCTGAGGCCCCACCTTTGCTTCTTTTCTAAGCCACACCTACATCTGTTATCACTTCTGGATGCCCTTCCTTTTTCCTCTTTCCTCTCAGGGGAGAGAAACAGTACCTAACTTCCTCAGATGTTCTCCAATTTCTCTCCCCTCTCAGTGATGGTGAAAAACAGAGGTTCCTGATCACAAAAGTTCTGGGTCCTGGTGGAACTACAGTACAGAGCCCTGTGCTCATCTTCTCTTAACATTTTTCCCTCTGGGAGTATAAGCCAAAATTGCTTTGTGAGTGCAATTAGAAGGAGTTATAGCATCTGCAATTGCTCTTCCACTGGACATGGACATTGGATAGGTGATCCATACTCCCAGCCTGTCTCCTGCTTTTTCTAGTAGGGCAGGGCTCTGGAGAGGAGAGGTGCTGGGACATGTTGGAGAGGTCAGAATGGGACTGTAGTAGCATTTAGGATTTAGTGAATGAAAGGCAGTAAGACATAAAGCAGGACTAAATATTTAAAAACAGGGACCAAAAAAGTAGGAATAGAGCCAATGAGAATACTGACTATAGGGTGGAGAGAAGCTTTTAGGTATATTACCAGGAGTCCTAGACTCTAGTAATCTTTGCTTGAGCTTCATAGCTAACATGAAAGTGCCAACCTGACATTTCCATTCTTTTTATTTCAGAGAATGAGTCAGAAAGAGAGACATTAGAGCACTTCTCAGCTCTTACTTATGATGGCTCCTGGGATGTTTGAGTCTCAGGCATGGATGTCAGGTGTGTTACCATTTGTGCAATCTTCCAGGCCTGGGGTTTTTATTGTTTGTGTCTGTGACATAGAGACTTTCACGTGAAAGAGATATAAGAAGCCAGAGCATCACTTTGGGACATGTGCCACTGGAAATTGAACTTGGAGCCCTAGTCATATAAGTCTTGCACTCTGAAAGCTAAACTGTGTCTCCCCAAATTAGAATATTTCATGTTCAAATATTTTCAATACCTATGTGTGGGGATAACCCATGGAATCTGCAGAGGAATAGCCCCTCAGTGCACCATAATAAACCTGTTTCCTGTCTTACTCCTGTAAACACATGTAGCTCCAACACCTAGTTTGAGTTCACCCTGTTAAACTTGATAAAGGAGAAAAACACAACTAGGAAAAACACATTAAATCAGAGTTGTATGGCACTTACGGGGCAAATACAGTTTTTAGTCTACTCCTGGGGAATTGAATATAGACTCTAATCTATATTCCCTTAATAAGGATAAATGTCTGATTCGTTCTTTTCTGTGGCTGCACATGTTCATCTGAGGTTTGCCATTAATAATAGCTTTTCCAATGGAAAGGCACAATGTAGTGTGAGAAAAATAAATCACTAGACTTTGGCTTTTGAAATATGCCTAGCCTCATTTAAAGGATAAGAGTCTCTAGTGGTGAGGTTTGGACGTTTCAGAGTAGCAGCTTGTACAAAGAGTGAAAAGAATTTCAGTAGGGTCTGGAGTTGAAGGATGGTAAAATGATGTGAGGAAGAAGTAACCCATTGGATGCATTCCCTGGGCAGCAAGGGCTTTGAAAAACTTGGGAGGTGACAAATGTGCAAATTGCTCTTGCTTCTGCTTCCGTATTATGCCAGAGTATTCCTCTGCTGTTTCTTGTCCTTCAGTAAATTCTTTTTTAAAATTTACTTTATTTATAAAAAGGAACCACTGACAAAAAGCATAGGATAAGAGGGGTACAACTCTGCACAATCCCCACCTCCAGAACTCCATATCCCATCCCCTCCCCTGATAGCTTTCCTATTCTTTAACCCTCTGGGAGTATGGACCCAGGGTCATTGTGGGGTGCAGAAGGTTAAGGTCTGGCTTCTGTCATTGCTTCCCTATGAACATGGGCGTAGACAGATTGATCCATACTCCCAGCCTGCCTCTTTCTTTCCCTAGTGGGGCGGGGTTCTGGGAAAGCAGAGCTCCAGGACACATTGGTGGGGTTGTCTGTCCAGGGAAGTATGGTTGGCATCATGGTAGCATCTGGAACCTGGTGGGTGAAAATAGAGTTAACATACAAAGCCAAAAAAATTGTTGACCAATCACAAACCTAAATGTTGGAATAGTGCAGATGAAGAGTTGGGGGGTCTCCATTTTGTAGATAGCGAATAAGCATATTTTAGTTGTATTTCAAAGGGCTTGTGGCTATACCAGTTGTGTTTTTTTTCTCCTGAGCCTGAAATCTGATATGCAGGTGGATCCAAGTGGGGAGATGATGTCATGGCTGGAAAAAGGACCAGAAAGGTGGATCAGGGAAGACAGTAGCTCCCAAATATGTGAAAGGTGTATAAATATTGTTGACTGTAAACCCCATGGATTTGATGTAATCTGGGGCCCATATTCATCTTAGGAGCTTATGTGACCTCTGAGTCCTTATAGATCTGAGCTCACACTCTGTGGTGATGAGTAGGAACATCCCAAGCTGCCCCAATATCAGGACCCATCTTCCTCAGCTATGGCATAGAGTATGTTTTCCAGCCTCCCTTCGGAGGATGGAACATTCTCTACCATTATTTATCCAAGTTGAGGGCAAGGACCTCTGGGGGCCTCCTTCAGTAAATCCTATCATGCCTGGGACACATTGAATAGGGTGTGTTGTGGAAAGGAGTGGGAAGGGACTGTACCCCTTTAAAAAATGGACTGACAAGGCACAAAGATGAGGGAGCCCAAAGATATTTGCAATGCCATTTTCACATGACCTTGGACTAAATGATGATGGTGCTTGTAAGTGGGTTCTCTAGAGGGCAAAGGTTTGTGCCACCCTTCCATTTGTTAGGGAGACATTCAGCTTACAAACTTGTGGGGCATTTTGCATTCAAGATGAACAGAGTTGTGTCATAGAAAGAACACACCAGGTAGGGTACCCGCTTTGCTATTTGTGCAACTCATCTTTGGACCCCTGCACCACACAAGCACTACTATGGCAACAGAGGAAGCTTTAGAGCTGTAGTGTTTCTCTCACTCTCTCTCCCCCCTCCTCTTTTCCCAGTCTCTATCTCAATGAAAATGTGTTCCACAGTGATGCAATTACACATGAGAGAGACATGGGTCCACAAAATAAAATGATCGACAGAGCTGATCTTCTCATTCTATAGATGAAAGAAATGATGCAAAACGAAGTACCATACCTGAGCTCATAAGAGGTCCAACCCATTTCCAGACTGACCTCACTTACTATCAGTCCTGCTGCCTATTTTCTGCCTATAGTGTGAGTCTTCTGATGGTCCCAGTGTCATCTATCCAGTTCATATGACTGAACTAGCTAGAAGAGACAGATGGATATATGGCAGTCTGCTCGCCAATTTTATCATTGTCTGATACTTAAAAAAATGACATTTAGGGCAATATATAGGAATTATTCTGGTTGTATATATTGCTTACACAATTTTAATTTTAAAATTTCCCTTTTGTTGTCCTTGTTTTATTGTTGTAGTTATTATTGTTGTTGTTATTGATGTCATTGTTGTTGGATAGGACAGAGAGAACTGGAGAGAGGAGGGGAGACAGAGAGGGGGAGAGAAAGATAGACACCTGCAGACCTGCTTCACAGCCTATGAAGCGACCTCCGTGCACGTGGGGAGCCGGGGGCTCCAACCTGAATACTTAACGCCTGCCCTTGTGCTTAGCGGCACCTACGCTAAACCTGCTGTACTACCGCCTGACTCCCTACTTACACAATTTTATAAACCCAGCCACATCATTCCTTTATCTATATATAAGTAGGTTCCTTTTTAATGTTTATTGTGCAGATGTACAGCACCATTCTAAAAAATAGCAATTCTTTTTCTTCCAGTTACTGATAAGGTGTTATGTAATTATTCCAGCCCAAAGTTTATTATATTGATAGTTGTGAACAAAATGTTCTCAGGGACATTTAATTTAAGTCATAGTTCAGGGTTTGTTTGACATGTGAATTCCTCGTTGGCCTATATGGATAAACTTGATAGTTCATGGCTGGGCCCTGGGTTATTGTATAATCAACCTTGATAGTGACTCTTTCAGGATGTCCAAGTTGTCTTCAAGGAGATTCTTTCTTTTATTTATTTTTTAATTTTTTAAATCTTTTATTTATTAGAAATATAGGAGGAGAGAGAGAAAGAACCAGTCCTATCTCTGGTACATGTGTTGCTGGGGATTGAACTCAGGACCTCATGCTTGAGAGTCCAATGTTTTGTCCACTGTGCCACCTCCTGGACCACTATTTTTAAATTTTTTATTAGTCATTAATGATGATCACTGGGAGTTGGGTGGTAGTGCAGTTGGTTAAGCACATGTGGTGCAAAGCTCAAAGACTGTAGTAAGGATCCTGGTTCGAGTCCCCGCTCCCACCTGCAGGGGAGTCGCTTTACAGGCGGTGAAGCAGGTCTACGGGTCTCTGTCTTTTTCTCCCCTCTCTCTGTCTTCCCCTCCTCCCTCCATTTCTCTCTGTCCTATCTAACAATGACTTCATCAATAATAATAACTACAACAACAATAATAAACAAGGCCAACAAAAGGGAAATAAATAATAAATATAAAAAATTAAAAAATAATGATCACCCAGGCTGTAATATAACAGGGGTGTAATTCCCTACAGTTTTTTATGGGGTGCATAAGGTGGAAGGTATTGCTTCTGTAGTTGCTTCTTTTTATTTTTACTTTTTAAAATTTTATTGATTTATTAATTATTGGATAGGGAAAGAAAGAGATCAATTTAGAGTGGAGAGCGAGGTGGAGAGGGAGAGACACAGAGTGACACCTGCATCCCTGCTTCACCACTCATGAAGTTTTCTCCTGCAGGTGGTGACCAGGGACTTGAACCTGCATCCTTGGTCACTGTGATGCCTGTGCTTAAGCAGGTGAGCCACTGCCTGGTCCCCTGTAATTGCTTCTTTCAAGGAGGTTTTTAGGAGAATATTCTTGAAGGACAACAGTACATCAACCTTTTGCATAAAATGCACCTCAAAGATTGTGTCCACCTGTGGGAATCTGACAGTTAGAAACCCTCCTTACTTTGTTCTGAACTCTAAAGTAATATGAGTGATTCTTCCAAAATTTTGAGAATTACTCATCCATCAGTAACTGTTGTACTAGGTTTAGGGAGTAAGCATCCATTCTATTAGTATCACATTCAGGAATTCCTCAAAGAAGGAAGACTTTAAATTGGGTGTTTCTTACAACATGAGCCTGTGTCACCTAGAACTTGGTTTCTCAGCAACTTTTTACTTCACTTCTCAGTATCCCCCTTTTTCATCAATTTGGAGAAAACCATGTACGTTTGTCTACTGTATGGGGGTGGGTGGGAATTAGGCATTCAGCTCTTGCCAGCTTTGATTTGTACAAACATCAAAAACAAACAAACAAACAAAAACAGACTATCTTCAGAGTCTTCAGTCTCTGAAAGGCTTTCTGCTTGAGAAGCCGAGGGGTGTTGTAATCTCTGCCTCTCTGGCACCAGGCAGAGAAACTTCATGCCATGTTGAGTGAAATGCTACACTGTGTTAATAACGGTTTTGAAAGAAATCAGGAAAGTTAATCATGTGTGGACACAGGGTTAAGAAGCAATGTAACAGACTATTAAGCTTAATATAGATATGTGATATAAGCATATGCAGACAGCCATTAGCATAAATCCACGTTACAGGAGAGCGACACTGCATGTCACATGGTGGGTTGGTAATGTTGGTGAGGGTGAGGGTTGCCGTTGTTAGGAGATGGAAGTGGGTCAGGGAATCTCCAGACAGGTCCTGGCGCAGGTTGCGAAAGCCATTGAAATTAGAACCACCACGTTGTTTTTAAATGATGTCATGACTGACACTGTATTGTGTAGGTGTGCCAAGGGAAGGACAGGGCCCTGAGTGATCTCCCAGACTTTCCAGTGGGGTCAGTTGGGGAAGAAGCTACCTCTCAAAAAAAAAAAAATGGAGGGGAGGTGGGGGACAGGCAGTGGCATACACAGTTAAGGCACATATGACCATGCACAAGGACTTGGGTTCAAGACCTTGCTCCCCACCTGCAGGAACCCTTTACGAGGGGTTGAAACAAGTGTCTGTAGATGTCTTTCTATCTCTTTCCATGTCTCCCTCTCTTTATCCCTCCCCCCTCTCATTTTCTCTCTGTCCTGTGAAATAAAACAGAAAGGAAGATCAGAACTGCCTCTCGTAGCTAGCACAGACTTCTAACTAGGTTGAAAATCTTTATGCTGCTGCCTAAAAATTACTTTGATAGACAGGAAAATGTAGCCATTAGTTAAATTTCAGGAGGCGGTGTGGTGCACACATGTCCATTCTAAAAAAAGTCTTAGCTCAGCACGCTGTCCTTAGTCCCTAACATGTCACGGCATACAAATTGCATGTGTCCATCAAGCAAATCTGTTCCATACATTTAACACTTAGAAGCACAGTATTCCAGGACTCCACCCTTCAACAAAAACAAATTCTTCACTTTAATTCTAGTCAAGATGTTCTTATTAATACCTTCTGAATTATTTCTAGGAATTCCTACTTTGTAAAGGGTTTTGCTTTTCTAGTTCACATTGCTAGACACACAGTTTTGTCCTGTTGGGAGTTTTAATAGATCTAGAAAACGAAAATGCCTTCATGAACAGAAGAAAGCAGTTACTGATCGATCATCAGAGTAGAAATGCTTCTTTGCCCCCTAACATCTCAGAAATAGGGTATATCTCTCCCCCCATCCTGCTAAAACTTTCTTAGACTCCAATTTCTCCACTTTTCGAGAGACGAAACTAGCATTGTGCTTGTTGATCATCAGTCTTTTACCTTTTTACCTGTCTCCCCACTTGCTTTCTTCCTTCAAATTCCTTCCTCCCTCCCACCTTCTATCTCTTCCTTCTCTGTCCTTCCTCTCTCTCTGGTCCCTCTCCCCTCTCCCTCTTTCCAGGGATCTACTCTACTACTGTCATGGTAGTGAGCTGGAATGATCACCATAGTTCCTTTTCAGAGAAAATCCAAACAACCTCAGTATGTCCCAACTATTTTCTTTTTAAATTTTCTTTTATCTTTTATGTAGTTATTGGATATAGACAGCTGGGAAATGAGAGGAAGGGGTAGATAGAGAGGGAGAGAGACAGAGAGACACCTGCAGTACTGCTTCACCACTTGTGAAGCTTTCCCCCTTCAGGTGGAGACCGGAGTGCTTGAGCCCAGATCCTTGTTCATTGTAATGTGTGTGCTTAATCAGGTGTACCCTTAACCCCCCCACCCCCGGTCAGCGGCTGCCCTCATCTTTTTTGTTTGTTTGTTTGTTTTGTTTGCCTCCAAGGTTATTGCTGGGGCTCAGTGCCTGTACCACCAACCCACTGCTCCTGGAGGCCATTTCCCCCCTATTTTTATTGCCCTTGTTGCCCTTGTTATTATAGTTGCTATTGCTGTTGTTGTAGTATAGGACAGAGAGAAATGGAGAGAGGCAGTAAGACAGGGGAAGAGAAATATAAGCACCTGCAGACCTGCTTCACCATTTGTGAAGCAACCCGCCTTCAGGTGGGGAGCCAGGGGCTCGAACTGGGATCCTTGCACTTTGTACCATGTGTGCTTAACTTGCTGCACCCCTTTTTTTTTCCTCATCATTGAGGCTTCACTGCTGCAGGTAGACTTTTTTACAGATAGAGAAGGGACAGATAGACACCAAAGCACTGAAATTTCTTTCAATGAAGTAGGAGTCTGGAGTGAGCCTCAGTCATGGGCATGACAAACAAAACATAGCATTCAAATAGGCTATCTCTCCAGCCATAGCCTTACTTTCTGCTTCATAAGCTCTATCCCTTTGGTTTAGAGTGAATATCTATGTAAAATGCATACCCCCTGCAAAGAGTACCTCTGAAAGCTCTTACTGATGTTTTATTTCTTTAATTAATATTAAAATGTAGGTGGACAAGGAATTGCTCATAAAAATGGAAGGCCAGAAATTTCACAGTAATGAGAAGCGTAGGGTAAGGATGGAAGGAAAAGAATCACACGAATTAGGGCCTGGGCAGTGGTGCATTCAGTTAAACGCTGTAGAACTAAGGGCAGGGGCCCAAGCAAGAATCTGGGTTTGAGCCCTTCTCCCCACCTTCAGGGGTGGGAGGAGCTTCACAAATGGTGAGGCATGTCTTCAGGTGTCTGTCTGTCTGTCTATCTATCTATCTGTCTATCTATATTTATCTATCATCCATCCATCTATCTATCTCCTGATTCTCTCTAAATTTCTCTCTATCTTACCCAGTAAGTTGGAAAAAATGGCTTCTTGGAATAGTGGATTCCTGGTGTTGGCACTGAACCCCAGTGATAATCCTGGAGGCAAAAAAAAAAAAGTAAAAGAATCACATGAATTGAAGACTGACCCATGAGCGCTTGAGAAAACAATTTTTCAACAGGAGGAAAAAAGTAACAATGATGTCAATATACCTGGACAGACAACCCCATCAATGTGTCCTGGAGCCCTGCTTCCCCAGAGCCCTGCTTCCCCAGAGCCCTGCCCCACTAGGGAAAGAGAGAGACAGGCTGGGAGTATGGATTGACCCGTCAACACCCATGTTCAGCGGGGAAGCAATTACAGAAGACAGACCTTCCACCTTCTGCACCCCACAATTACACTGGGTCCATATTCCCAGAGGGATAAAGAATAGGAAAGCTATCAGTGGAGGGGATGGTATATGGAGTTCTGGTGGTGGGAACTGTGTGGAGTTGTACCCCTCTTATCCTATGGTTTTTGTCAGTGTTTCCTTTTTATAAATAATTTTTTTAAAAAAAAATGTCAGTATCTATGATTATGATCCCATCCATCACTTACTGAGAAACAGACACTTTACAACAGGCATTATATCACTTAGCCATCATGACAATATTCATCATCTCAGATTTGCTCATAATGAAAAACAAGAAACAAAGCTTAACACACATTCCTTGCTAATACATTATGCCTTTCCTTCCCCTCTCTTCTTCCTATTTGTAATTTAAAAAAAAAGTCCAAATCACTATTCTAAACTGCATTTAATTTTTCACCTCTCTGTCTGCAGGAAGATAATAGAGCAAGAAAAAAAAGACAAAATGTCCAGGAATATAAGCTTCCAATGTATAGAGAGGACTGGGATTTTTCTCTAGGATGAAGGATAGAGTTCATTCATCCATCTATCTCTAAAGAGTTTGTCCTAAGTTTAAATATTTAACGTGAGCCTTTAAAATTAAACTTTTGACAAAAGGAGGTTTAAAATGGAGCAGTCTTTGCCTGAAGACCTAGAATAAAAAAAAAGTCTCTTACTGATTTGAATTAAATGGAAAATACATAGCAGAAATTTAAACTGTGTGTAAAATGGTTTTTCAATTAAAATTGCAGTGTGTGTATGTTTGTACAACAGGTGGTTAATTAAAAGTAAGAGAATGAGCTAGAATGAATTTAATATGACTGTTGATGCCTATGCTGATTAAACTTTCCAATGCAATTGATTTAGCAGTCTCAAGATTTCCCCAAATCTTGACCCTTTCTGTATACTTGTGGGGACATCTGAGAAATTAGATGTGGTTAACAGAACAATTGGTTGTTTCTTTTTCTAAATGTCCTTGAGAAATTTCAGTTGCCTATGACCTGAACTACTGCACACTACTAGGGCATCAAAGGTGCTTCCTGAACCCCTCTCTTCATCAAGAGTCTTTGGTTGAAAGCTTTGAAATGAATCTTTTAGCTCAGTGGCAGCGGTATATTAAACTGGATGCCTGAGAACTACTGTCTTCATGGCAATGCTCCAAGTTAATGTAAAGTAGAGTGACGGAAGATAGGTGCTCACTGACTTTTCTGCAAAGCAAATCAGTGAGCAATCTCACCTCCAGCTACCTCCACGCAGGGTTTTGCTGACATTCACTTGCTTTCTCTTTTCTAGCTTTCTGCTGAAAATTGAGGATTTGCTTAGTGACTCTTCCTGGTCCGTGGTGGTTTTCTTCTTCAAATTCAAAGTGTAGTGTACACCTCTGGCAACAGGTAGGTACCAGGGCAAGGGGTAGCATTGCATATTCATTTTTTTTTGCTAGTCATGTGAATGTATTGCTTACCTTAAAGCAGATTTATTAAATGTAAAGGAAAAATTCTTAGTAAGTCATTGAGAATTTTCTGACCATTCAGATCACAGAGCCATTGGACTGTACTGGACCATAGGAAAGCTTGTGGCAACATATGGAGAACATGAGGGCATTCTGCTCATAGGTCACTCTATGGAGGCTATATAAGAAGTTAATCTAAGAATTCTTTTAAATATTTTTTAGATCGATAGATCATGGCGATAAAGCTTTCTTGAATGCATTGTGAGTCAGACTTGAACGTGGGCTAAACATGTGGCAAATAGCGCACTGTTCAAGTGAGCTGTTTTGCCAGCCTGATCTAGGAAGTCTTTTAAGACCTAAGAACAGAATGAGAACTAACTCAAAGAACTTAGAAGAAGCTGTTGAGCCAGGATTACATCACCATTTTTCATTAGACCCCTGGCTATTTTTGATTATGCCTGGAGAAGTAGATTCCTGCATTCTTTCTAAAGAGAAAATCAAACAAGGATTATTATTTTTTTCCTGTAGAAATCACAAAGACACTAAAGTCCCGGGAAAAGCTGAAACATCAGCATTACCTTATTGATTATAAGTTGAGCTTCCAGGAACAGCAGCAAACTTTGCTATAGTTCATAAAGCCCTATGATCCTCTGAACAAGTAGCAAATTTCCATATTTGATTGTGTAAGTCACTCAGTTGGGGTGGGATAAAGAACAAAATGAAGCAGAAGAGGAGGGAGGGAGAGAATGGGAGAGAGGGAGAGAATAGCTATCTTTCCCATATTAAAAAATAGCAATAATCTGAGAACTGAATTGGATTTCTGAAGCTTTTATTGTGGTGTCAAATAGCAATATGTCTGCCTTGCATTGCTTTTGCATTTGAGATCAATATCTAAGAGACTCTGGGGCCAACTCCATGCTAACAAATATAATATAATATGCTATAGACAGTCAGATCACAACCTGGGGTACCATATTGCCAGGACTGTGTTGAAATTTCTTGAGGAAGTAAGGGCGGCATGGGAAAGGTAAGGTATTGTTCAAACAAACAAAAAAATACATTGAGTGATCCTTCACTATAGAATATATCAGAGTAACTGGGCAGAATTGGGTGAAAGATAAACAGGTTGTTTTATTTTTTTAATTTTTATTTATAAAATGGAAATATTGAAAAGACCATTAGATAGGAAAGGCACAACTCCACACAATTCCCACCACCAGAACTCCATATCCCATCCCCTCCCTTGATAGCTTTCCCATTCTTTATCCCTCTGGGAGTATGGGCCCCGGATCATTATGGGGTGCAGAAGGTGGAAGGTCTGACTTCTGTAATTGCTTCCCCATTGAACATGGGTGTTAAAAGATCAATCCATACTCCTAGCCTGTCTCTTTCTTTCCCTAGTGGGGTAGGGATCTGGGGAGGTGGGGCTCCAGGACACATTGGTGGGGTTGTCTATCCAGGGAAGTCTGGTTGACATCATGGTGGCATCTGGAACTTGGTGGTGAAAAAGCGTTAAGATATAAAGCAGAACAAATTGTTGACTAATCATGACACTAAAGACTGGAATATTTCAGGTGAAGATTTGGGGTCTGTGTTTTGGAAAAAGTTAGTAGGTCTATTTTAGGTATATTCCAAGGGGGTCCATGACCCAACTAGTTTTTGCCTGTGCCTGACATCTAATATGCAGGTGACCTAAGTTATTGTCTAGGGGGATGGCGTCATAGTTGGAAAAAGGACCAGGAAACTGGATCAGGGAAGAGAGTAGCTCCCAAATATGGAAAAAGTATTTAAATATTGTTGACTATAAACCCCATCGATTTGATCTGGGGCCTATAGTCAGCACAGGAGCCTATGTAAACTCTTCATTCCTGTAGGTCTGATCTCACATTCTGTGGTCATGGCTAGGAACATTCCAAGCTGCAGTAATTTCAGGACCCATCATCCTCGGGTGATAGGCAGAGTATGCTATCCAACCTCCCTTCAGAGAATGGAACACTCCCCAAATTGTTAATCCATATTAGGGCCCACAGAGGGGTTCATTATGTTGTTCCTGATGGAGATGACCAATGACAGTAGCAAGAGGGATCTGTTAGACATCTAGGCTCATCTTGTCTAAACAGTTTGTTTTAAAGGGCATATAAACATAGAGTAAAATCCTCAGAGTACCAAACCTAATCTACAATCTTATTGTCATTTTCCCCCATTATTTATGGGGATTGAAGGGAAAAAGAGAGCGAGAGAAGGAGGGGGAGGAGAGAGAGAGAGAGAGAGAGAGAGAGAGAGGATAAAAAATTTTCTTAGGAGCTGTTGGAAATTATTTGCATGTTCCAATTCAGTCAAGCACTGCCTGGTCCTTTGTCGCCAGGCAGTCAATGGGTTAAGCTAGATCACTAACGTGTGTTCCCTGACCCTGGAATGCTTCATCAAATGTACTCATTACTGATTGAGCAAGAGAATGAATAGTTGTGAGTTTCAGCTTAAACACTGATGGGATTGTGTGTAAGCCCTAACGTGGTCGAGGTATTTAAATTTTGATTTTTGTAATGGGCTCTGACATGTTTCATTTCCTCCGAGGGAACACTCGAGACCTCTGAAAGTAAATGTTGCTAAAAAGTCATCAAGGCAGAATATTAAAATGCCATCAAAGGAAAATTTCACTAATGCAATCTGGCTAGAGCTTCAGGTACTGGTGCGAAAAGGAGAGAGTCAGAGGTCCCGGTTTCTTTAGCGAAACATGATTTGTTCCTCTTCACTGACTGTTTCTCCAAATAAATTATTTAAAGTCTTATTTCTTCTTTCTCCTGGGCCTCTTAAAGTTCATCTACACTGAGAGGTGGTAGGAGAAGCAGTAGGAAAGAGAAATCTAGGAAACAGTTGCATGGTGAGAATCTTCATTCTCACACACCCTGTTTCCCTCATTCAACAAGCACTACCCAAGTGCTAGCTCCAATGAGAGAAGCATCCTCAATTATCACCTTGAGGCTGAAGCTGCCCTCAGCACATGTACTCTCAACTTTAGTAGCATAGTTAGGTAGCAGGAGTGTGAGCTCATCATTGATGTGAAGAACACATTAGAGGTAGGGAGACAACACTATTCTTTGCTCTCAATGGTTTTAACTGTTGTCTTTGCAATTGTTCATAACGTATGAGCTTTATGTAACTTTTATACCTATGGGACTATGGCAAAGAAAAAGAAAAATTAAAACTCCAAACCTCTTCTATGCAAAAAAAAAAAAAAGTTTCATAAGAAAAGATTGACCTTGGGAGTCGGGCGGTGGTGCAGCGGGTTAAGCGCACGTGGCGCAAATCGCCAGGACCTGAGTAAGGATCCCAGTTCGAGCCCCCGGCTCCCCACCTGCAGGGGAGTCGCTTCACAAGCGGTGAAGCAGGTCTGCAGGTGTCTGTCTTTCTCTCCTCCTCTCTGTCTTCCCCTCCTCTCTCCATTTCTCTCTGTCCTATCCAACAACAACGACATTAATAACCACAACAATGTTAAACAACAAGGGCAACAAAAAGAAAAATAAATAAAATAAATTAATTAAAAAAAAAGAAAAGACTGACCTCATGTGTGTTTAAATTAGCAATACTTCTTAATGTGTACTGTGTTAAACTATACACATTTCCCTTTTTGTTTATTTTATGACATGTTTCCATCCTGAGATAATTTTAAACTAGACTTGAATACACTGAATACTTCCTAGAAATGGGGAAAAGTGGATTTTCTGTAACTTATATTAAGGACAGAGGTTTCCCCTAGTGTAAAGATTCAAATCGCTTATCTCTGGGCTAATGTTTCTATTGAACCTGTAATTTCCTCATCTCTCCAGCTGGCTGGCAGGATTTGTGCCAGTCAACATCTGGTCTTCCATTAACTCAGCTTGACACCTTCAGTTCTGTCCATCTAGTCCATAAGGACAAATAAATTACTTTATTGAACCTGTTGTGTGAAATAGCAGGTCTGCCTTTGGGAATCAAATTTCTACTGTGTATTGGTGAAACAGCATAATTTTAAGTGTCCAATATCAAAGCTATAGACACAGCCCAGGATGAGAAGATTCTGTTGCCTTTTCAGTCTTATTGGGAAACAGGGCTTTAACAATGTGTGCTCTCTAGCGAAGGATGTGCGTTTTTATGGTTAAGGTGTGATCTCTAGGCTTAGATGGTCTGGACTGAGTTCTCAGCTCATTGCTTTTTAACTGTGGGACCCCGAATAATCCAGTGAATTTCTCAATATCATGTGTTCCAAAATGGTGGTAGTGACACCCAACTTCATTGGTTTCTTGTGATAATTATATGGCATGTATCTGCATGTGTGTGTTAAGCTACTTATGCTGCTAATAGAGTTAATTTCCTAGTAACTGAAGACAGAATGTCACAAATGAGAGTTTTTTTTCAGAAGAATCTCCAGACATAAATTTATTCACAGTAATATTAGAAGACATCCCCATGGAAAAAGCAAAATATTTTACAAGACATTACAGTGGCTATTTGTTGAGATGGCATATTTTAAAAAGTGAGGTTACATACCTAAGACAGAGATAACAGTTCTGATTTTCACTCCCTGAAGACCTTTTGTAGGAGAATTGTATCTCTGAGATAATTGCTCAGGTAACTAAGGCATACTAATTGTCAGTGTTTACATAGTAGCCAATGTCTTACCTTGTAACATTTGAGAACAATCACCAACAACTTCAAGTTGGAAGTGATTAACCAAGTATACTGTAACTATAAAAGTAACTGAAAACTCTAAGAATATTGTCATGATACAGAATCTACACTTTTACTTTTTTAAAAATAATAGTTACCAAGGGCTGGGCAGTGATGCACCTGGCGGAATGAACGCATCACTGTGCATAAGGACTCCGATTTGAAGCTTTGCTCCCCAGCTGCAGAGGGGAAGCTTCATGAGCAGTGAAGGAGGTTCGGAAGGTGTCTCTCTGTCTCCTTTATCCTTCTCAATTTCTCTCTGTCCTACCAAATAAAAATAAAAAATGTGTCTGGGGGAGTAGATGCTGAGATGGGTGGATTTATAGTTTTGGCACTGAGACTGAGCTCCCATGATAACCTTGGTGACAATAAAACAATAGTATATAGGCAAAACTGCCTATATATATTAAATAAAGTCAAACATTATTTAATATCTGCCACATTGAAACAATATTTTATGGCCAAGACTTTGGAAGATTTCTATTTTGTATTTTATCATATTTTCCTGAGTACTCTGCCACTTCCTTTTAACTTCAATTTTAATCTGTCCATTGCCCTCCGTGATGTCTCCTACTGATCACTGCCCAACAAGGAGAACTTGTTGCATACTTACCATGATGCCAGTTGAGTAGATGCTAGGCAAACACATGACTGAGATCATAATTATCAGAAAGTGTAGAGGAGCCAGAATAGCAAATTTTGACATTAGACATCTTGACCAAACACTTCTTATTCAAATTTTATGATCTCCAAACAAAAATTCTTCAATTAAAGTTTCCCTGTGGAATTCTACCCATTGAAATGATGCCTTTTAATTCCACTTTTGGTTTAATTAGAAGTTAATATGGATTAACTTCTTTTCTGGAAGTTAACACATGGATGACTGGCTTGTTTTATCCATCAGCCTTTTATATATTTGCTTACCATAACTTAGTGCTCTGGAGTCCAGTTATCCTTGAGCATGCTAAGAAAAGTTAATTTTAATTACTATCACAGTGATAACCAGGCTCTGAATTGGACCTATAACCACTCTATCTCTAAACCAAGAAATAAAGTGAATTCTCATATACCCTTAATTTGTAATACAGCTTATTGCCAAACAGATACACTCTAAAAACAACTATCACTAGTTATTAATAAAAAATGATATATAAAGACTAACTTTTGGTTAGTATACTTACATAAATATTACTATTATCATTGATCATGAGGACTTGAGAGTCATTATATTATGCAGAGATATATGCAAAATAATAAAGTAGGTGGTGTGGAAGTGAATTTGTAGCAATTAATCAAATGCCATGAAAATTCATCTTGGGCTCTTGACATCCTTCTGAGAAACAAAGGAAACTATATACAGAACAGTATTTTTCAGCGGAGTTTCTCAGTGGGATATAGGACAAGTCAAATTTCTTCTCTGTGAGGACAGCTTGTTTTGTTGGGCTTAGCAGATTATTTTTCTTCCAATTTTATGATAACTGACTCTTCACCTCCAAGATAAAAACTTTGAGGAAGAGATGAAATAAATGAAGCAAAGCCTTTATCTTGTGAGAACTCATATATTCTGTACCATGGAATTATTTTCTGTACTGATTGTCTGTAGCTATTTAGAATCTCATCATATTTCTTGGGGGGAAAAAGGGTATACAGAGCAAGATGCTTTTGTTTGATTAAATATCAACACATAGAGGCATCGAATGTACTTTCCTGGTAGAAAGAAGTTTAGTTCTGAGTCAGCATTGGTTGAGGAAATGAAATTTCTTGAAAGAAAAATCTTTCTGATTAGTTGGAAATAGGAACAGTTTACCAGCAGGTGAATCTCAAGTAGTTCACAGGTTTGCTGTAGGGAATCCTTCCCAAGTTCAGATTCTTATCTAAGTTGTTACAATGAGAAGTTTGGTGTGGAGAATTTTGTATGGTTCTCAAGAAGGTGTTTCATTTTTCTGAGAAAAATATTAAAGCAAATTTTCCTGTTACATTTGAATAGTTTCATTGTGAGTATACCCAGCAAATTGAATTCAGTGTATCAAGTTCATTTTTAGGAAGTTTAGCTTACAATTCTTTTTAGATGGAGCTTAATTGCAAATTTAGATTACGTCATGCTAATTTTTCTTATTTCAAAAAAAACTGGTTTATTAACAAATATTTATGTTTCCAATAGAAAACCAGTCCTCAACCTCTTATCAAATGTTTGAATACACTTAATAAAATTCTAAATCCTATTTACTTACTCTTCAAAAATAGATTACCAGTATTTTAATGAAGACTTATATTTTTGTTTATTGTAATAGATTTTTGCAAATTTTGTATTGTGTTTCCATCTTTGATAGAGTTCAATTGTGCACCTAAACCAAAAGATCTATGCAAAAAAATATCTACTAATTCATTAATCAACCTCACAAATGTAAAAATTAATTTATACTCAGTAATAACGGTTCTTCATAATACTGACATTTTCTACATCACAAGAATTTATCAGTATACTACAGCTTTCTCTTTACTGTTATTCACTCCAATTTCATCATCACAGGGGTCCTTTCCCAAACACATGCCTATTATTCCAAAGTATAATTCCCCCTTCTTTAATTTTTTTTTCTGCCACTAGTGTTATCACTGGGGCTGGGTTTCTGTGCCATTCCCAGCAACCTTTTTGTTTCTTTTAACAGAGAAAGTAGGGGTGGGGAAGGAGGAGAGGAGGTAAAAGCAGAGGCAGAGGCATAGGGAGAGAGGGAGAGGAAGAGAAAGAGGGAGAAAGGGAGAGAGAGAGAGAGAACACAAACACAGCACTACTTCAGCCCTCATTAAGCTTCCAGACTATGGGTGAGATTAGAGTCTTGAACTCTGATCTGTATGCATAGTAATGTGTGTGATCTACCAGGTGAGCTACCACCCACCCCTTGCTTTTCTTTTCTTTATTTTTTATTTTTTTATTGTTGTAGTTATTACTATTGTTGTTATTGATGTCGTTGTTGTTGGATAGGACAGAGAGAAATGGAGAGAGATGGGGAAAACAGGGAGGGGAAGACAAAGACACCTGCAGACCTGCTTCACTGCCTGTGAAGTGACTCCCCTACAGGTGGGGAGCTGGGGGCTTGAACCCGGATCCTCACGCTGGTCCTTGCACTTTGCGCCACCTGCGCCCAACTCCCCCCTTGCTTTTCTTTTATTGCTTTTTTTTTCTGAGTCTTTTCTGGCCTGGGTAGACTATTTCAGATAAAAAGAGGGAGAAGAAGAGAGGAGTAAAGGGAGAGTGAAGGGTGAGGAGTAAGGGGAGAAGGAGAGGAGTAAAGGGAGAGGAGTAAAGGGAGAGGCATAGGGAGATAGGGAGGGAGAGGGAGGTTTTTAATCATTTTTTACTTTATTTCCTTGTGCCCTAAAATATTTCACTAAACAAAGATCACAAAGATTTTTCTGTGTTCTAACATTTTTAATATTTCACATTTGCAGTTGGACAGATTGACATCTAAGACTATCAATCATTATTGCCTGAATACAAGGCTAATCTCTACATTTAGTCATCTGTGATTTTTTAAATCAATGACATAGTCATAATCAGAAAAATATGTATACTTTTTAATGTTCAGTCATAAATATTTCATGATTTTGGTACCATTTTAAATTGTACTTAATTTTTTTACTCCATCTAGATTTAATTTTCTTTTGTGATCCCAGGGAAGAGGTTGCATTTACTTGTATTCATAATGAAAGAGAGAAAGATATAATAGAATGATACAAGATTACTATTTAGCTCTGGCTTATTGTGATGTTGGAGATTGGATCTGGGACCTCAGAAACCTCAGACATAAAAGTCTTTTGCATAGCAATTAGGCTGTACACCCACCCCCTTTTAATTTTCTTGAGTATCACAGAAGTATCTACAGAATATACGACCTGAAGGACAGCTACTGAAAAATCTAGAACCAAGTCTGGAACATGTGTATTTCTACAGAATCCCCTTCAATTTAAAGATCAGAAGAAATCTCTCTTCCCCAAATTATTTTATTAGAGGAAATGTGACTAACATGACAATCTTTGACATATGGATACAATTTCTTCTCACCTTATTAAAACTGCACATGACTTCTGCCTCTCAACCAAGTCCTCTTGACCATCATACTCTCTCTACCCCTTACCATCTCCTCCTAGATCAAAGTCATTGCTTTGCTGCAACACACCATACGCAGGGCAAGCTTCACCCTGTGTTTCCATTTTCTTTCCTAGTTTCTGAAGTTCCAAATATGAGTGAGATTCTCTGATATTCACACTTCCCCTTCTGGCTTACCTCACTTAACACAATGTCTTCAAGTTTCATCCAAGATATTAAAAAGGAGGAGATTACATAATTTCCTACAGCTGAGTAGTATTCCATGATGTATATATACTATAACTTTTCTTAACCACTCATCTGTCTCAGGACATCTGGGTTGCTCCCAGATTTGGGTCATTACAAACAGTACTGCTATGAACATAGGGGCACAAGAAATCACTTTGGATAGGTGTTGGTTTTTGTTTGTTTGTTTGTTTGTTTGTTTTGTATTCTTTGGGTAGAACCTTGGAGATGAGCTTCCAGATCATAGGGTAGGTCCATTTCTGGTGTCCTGAGGATCCACCAGATGATCTCTATGGGGGTTGAACCTATTTACAGTCCATCAACAGTATGGAGATACTACTCTCTCTCCACATTCCCTCCAACACTTGTTTCTGTCCTTTCTGATGAATGCCATGTCTCACAGGTGTGAAGTTGTACCTCATTATTGTCTTTACATTTTTCTAATAATCAGTGACTTTGAGCATTTCTTATGTCCGTTGGCCATCTGGACCTTCCCTTTGTTGGAGATTCTCATATCCCCTCACCATTTCTTAAAGCACTTATTTTTAATATTTTGTTCACTTATTATTTACTGGATAGAGACAGAGAGAAATTACAGGGTAGAGGTGTATGGGAAAGACATATAAGACAGGTACAACACTGCTTGTATCTATAGGTGGAGACTGGGGGCTTGAACCTGGGTCCTTGCACACTGTAATCTGTGTGCTCAACTGCCTGGTCCCTTTTGCCATTTTAAATGTGTGTTTGTTTGATGACCTCTTTATATATTTGGTTATTATCCCTCTGTCTGATGTATGTCATGTAAAAATCTTCCTCATCATCTTGAAGGGTGCCTTGCTGATTGAGTGATGGTTCCTTTTGTTGTAATAATTTATCAGTAATCCAGGGAAAATCTCTTAATTCATCAGTTAAAGTCATTTATGTCAGACAATAGAGAAGTAATCTCTAGGTCTCTTTAGTTATTTATTAAATCTCTTATTGGGAGCAGGCAGTGTCACACCCAGTAGAATGCACAAATTACTCTGCACAAGGATTCAAGGCCTGGTCCCCACCTGCAAGGATGCTTCAGGAGTGGTGGAGCAGTGTTCCATCTCTCTTTCTCCCCTCTCCATTTATTTTTGTCTCTATCAGAAAAGAGAGGAAGAGGGAAAGGCCACTAGGAATGGTGAATTCATTGTGCAGGTACCAAATAACCCTGGTAGTAAATGTAATATAATATAATATAATATAATATAATATAATATAATATAATATAATATATATCTTACTATTCTTTTTCTCCTAATATTTTCCCCTTTTTGGTCATTTCCACTAACAAAGTAATGAGAAAAAAGTGAACCTTTCCCCATTCTAATAATTTGTATTCCTGGCAGTCTTTTATTAAACTCATACTAACAGTAACCCCCCTTCACACACACACACACACACACACATACACTTCTCTTTATAGTTGTATTAAATCATTTCTTCACTTACTATTTATTAAGCATCTACCAAGAGATAATACCTTTTTCAGGTTCTGGGAATGTAATAATGACACTGAGAAACAGTACTGTCTAAGTCTAGCCATTCCCTAATAGTTCAGAAGCATAGTCCATCTTGTAATTGGCATGGCTAGAAGTCAAAAAGGGGAAGAATTGCAATGTGCACCATCTGTCCTGAAAACACAGCGAACATAAAAAGATCAAGCATAATCTCACATTATATTTCGGCAAATATGTAAAAGTTTAAGGTCATAAAATACCTGCAGACATCTAGTCACTGTCAAGATATGACTTTATTAAAGCCTGTATGAAATACAAAGTTGCGAATGGGCTTCAGATGGTTAGAAATCAAGTAGAGGAAATGTAAACTGGAATGGCGTTTCTAAGTATGGAATTTCTTCCTGTTTTCATTTTATAAGGATTCCATCAAAAAGAGCATTTATAAGACGGAGTGTTTAATCTCAGACCAGCGTGATATGCCAGATGTTTTGAGCAAATCCTAAATCTAATAAATATTAATAAAATGTCAGAAGCAAATCTGTTTTGTCTGCTTTTTCCTTCCATCCTGAAAATAGCAATATTCCAGTGTGTTCCTTTTTTTTTTTTTTTTTTTTTTTGGTTTTAAACCTAACTTTTCACATCAAGTACCATGGCTCATAGAAATAGTGATGAAGAAGTTAACTATTTCTTATCGGTCAAAAGGTAGCTTGATTATTATTGACCTGCCTTTCATCCTGCTAGAGTAAGAGTGAGTCGAAATCTCTCTTTTCTTTTCTTTTTTTTTTGCCTCCAGGGTTATTGCTGGGGCCTGATGCCTTCACTATGAATCCACTGCTCCTGGAGGCCATTTTCCCCACCCCATTTTTGTTGCTCTTATTGTTGTTGTTATTGTTGGATAAGACAGAGAGAAATTGAGAGAGGAGGTGAGACAGGGAGGGAGGAGAAAGGTAGACACCTGCAGACCTGCTTCACCACTTGTGAAGGGACCCCCCTGCAGGTGAGGAGCCTGGGCTCAAACCAGAATCCTTACTCTGGTCCTTGTGCTCTGTACCCTGTGTGCTTAACCCACTGCACTACTGCCCGGTCCCATCTCTCTCTTTTTCTTAAGGATTCCCATTATTTGTTTTCCTAGCATGATCTTCTCCAAAAGACAGAAGTACACAAAACTTTCTTGGAAAACAAATTAAAATGGTTGATCTGTTAACAGTGAAGAGTTAGGCACTCTGAGTGGTAAAATGGGATGTCCTCAAGTGACACGGCTCAAGTGATACGGTGCAAAGAATCAGTTCTAGGTTTGGAGCAAAGAGAGGGACCTGGACCTCAGGGACTCCTGCATTCTGACTGTACAGAATGGTGGGGAAGCTTGCAGATGTGATCTTTTTTTTTTTCTCCTCTAGGGTTATTGTTGGGGCTCGGTGCCTGCACCACGACCACTGATTCAAGACCATCCCCCCTTTTTTTTAATCATTGTTGTTGTTGCTGTCATTGGACAGGACAGATTGAAATGGAGAGAGGAGGAGAAGACAGAGAGGGGGAGAGAAAGACAGACACCTGCAGACCTGCTTTACCGCTTGTGAAGCGACTCCCCTGCAGGTGGGGAGCCGGGGTTTGAACTGTGATCCTTATGCAGGTCCTGGCACTTTGTGCCACATGCGCTTTACCACATGCTGCACTACCGCCCGACTCCCAGATGTGATCTTTATTATTTTATCTCAATATTTTATTTTTTCACCTGAATGTATAATTGGCTCTTAAAATCAAATGAGATGTCACCACATCACTATCTGTCGTTTCAAAATTATGTGGAATGCTCAGATGTTCTCAATGACCGTTTAAAAAAAAAGACGAAAACTTGGAGTGTTCAAAAGCTCTTTATGCTGTATTTTCAGTTGGTTTGGGTTCTACATTATAGTTTTAAAATATATATTTATTGGACAGAGACAGAGGGAAATCAAGAGGGAGGGAGATAAAGAGGGAGAGAGAGAGAGAGAGAGAAAGAGAGAGAGAGAGACCGAGATCTGCAGCCTTACTTTACCACTCATGAAGTTTTCCTCTTGTAGGTGGCAGCTGGGGACTTCAGCCCGAGCCCCTGAGCATTGTAACAAGTACTCTGTATTGGGTTTGCCACCAACCAGCCCCCTAGTTTTTTTTTATTAGATAGAAAAAATGAGCAACATAGGTGGAAATCTTCCCAGCAGCCTGTCTGTGAGTCAGAATGAGTGAAAATGTATGCTTAATTTCCCAGAGCTCCCTCACTCCCTCATCATTTCTATTATGATGTCCACATGGGTTGTGTTCAGAGAAGGGCAAGGAAAAATCTTCCACAGTCCAAGTCCCATCAGGATGGAGACACTGGGGAAGAGATAAGGTGACTATTTGACTCCCATAAGTGACCTTTAGGTGTTTGTAGTGACAGCTTTAGTAGGGCGTGGGCTGTGAGCTTTGGATCAGATACACACCAGGGGGCCAGGCAGTGGCACACCTGGTTAAGCGCACACATGACAGTGCACAAGGACCCGGGTCCAAGCCCCTGGACCCCACCTGCAGGAGGGAAGCTTCGTGAGTGATGAAGCAGGTCTGCAGGTCTCTTTCTGTCTCTCTCCCTTTTTATCCCTGCAGTCCTTTCAATTTCTGGCTGTCTCTATCCAATAAATAAATAAAGAAAATATATATTTTTTCTTTTTTACCTCCAGGGTTATCACTGGGGCTGTGTGCCAGCATTATGAATCCATTGCTCCTGGTGACCATTTCCCCCCCCCTTTTTTTTTTGGATAGAACAGAGACAAATTGAGATGGGAGGGGAAAATAGAGGGAGAGGGAAAGATAGACACCTGCAGACCTGCTTCACCACTTGTGAATTGACTCCCCCTGCAGGTGGGGAGCTGGGGGCTTAAACTAGGATCCTTATGCTGGTTCTTGTGCTTGGTGACATGTGTGCTGAACCCAGTTTGTCACCGCCCAGCCTCAAGATAATATTTTTTTTAAAAAATTTAAAAAAGGAAAATGTTCTGATTTTTAAAAATCAAAATAGCCACAGATACACACTAGGTGATAGGTTTGACTGTCCACTGAAATTCATAGTCTCTTCTCCCACACCAGCCATGTGACACTTAACCTTGGGTTAGGTCACACAGAAGACAGGGACATTTCCATCCTTGCCATGGTTTTCTTCGACATATTTCCCTCTGAATTGCATTCCAGTTCTTTCTGAGTTGCATGCTAAATTTTCCATATAAACATCTTTGTGATTATGACTCATAAAATGCTGTTCACATATGTACATGTCACATGCATATGTGCGTTTGCCTTCTGCATGTAATACAGTCATGCACTCACACACTGTAGCCTGTCGTACACACACTCTAGTTTCATGAGAGCAAGAATCCCAGATAGAACCATGTTCTTTGAGAGTAATGTCCTTTTTCTTTTTTAAAAAAATTTTTATTTATAAAATGGAAACACTGACAAGACCATAGGATAAGAGCAGTACAGTTCCCACCACCAGAACTCCAAATCCCATCCTCTCCCTTGATAGCTTTCCTATTCTTTAACCCTCATCCATTTATGATATTAACTCAAACTCAAATCCAGGCTTCCAAAATCAGAAGGCAGAACTATTATCTACAAACATAAAATACACATGCAGTGTATCTTGTGCAGAAAGTGGTGTGGGTTGGGGAGGAGCCCTCTGAGCAGGCTGACCTAGAGGGGCTGCGTCTGTCAGAGACTTCAATTGAAAAGGAGCTGAAATCTCTTGCAGGCATGCAGCTTTCCAGTCCCCAAGCCTGCATGTTCCCAGATCACACCATTCACTCCATGAAAAAAAGATACTCTTGGGATGAACTACTGTTTGAATGTTAAACTTAACATATGAAGTTTAAGGAATGACAATGTTCTCCTTGTTTCGCTTACCTTATCCCACCCCACCCTGAATCCCAGGATAGGTCATTCCAAACCCCTTAGCTGCATAAAGCACAGGTCAAGAACATTGGAATAAAAAAAATAAGGGTGACAATTCTTGCAGTTTTTCCACTGAACTGCAATGCCGATCTGTGGGGGGAAAAAGTAATAAACGAGCTCTAGTCCATTAGGCAAGAACAAATCCCCCCCGTAATTTTATCTTTGTTTAATTGAATATTTAATTAGTATAAATATGAAGATAATCTTTTAATGTGTTCAGCACATTTAGCAGCCAGGCTGGTGCCTGGCTGTGTCTGGAGAAGCACTGCTGCAGCTGGGGACAGTCACCGTGCCCTCCCTGTCCTCCTCTGTGCTGATAGAAGGGAGCGGGTCATTTGGCATTAGCAAAGGAGTAAGTGAGCATTTGCACTGAGCTGCCTCTTACCAGCCTGTGCATATTGGAAGCCGCAGACAGAAGCTCCTTTCACGTTGATGAATGGGTTTTTTCAAGCGTTCTGCTCCCTAGTTATGAGAAGGGTGACCCGGTCAGGAGACGACTTTATGAAGCTATAAAAAATGTATGTCACTTCGGACTCTCTAATGTCACAGGGAAGGAAGGAAAGGGAAAAAAAAAACCTGTGCAAAAAATGGCAGGGTAATAAGGCTGTTTTCAATGCTCGAAATAGCTTTCTGTCTCTAGTTATATGTAGCTCTGAAACTGGGGCAGTGGAGAGCCCAAGAAGTATTGTTGTTGGGTGGATTAAGAAAAAAAGAAGTACTTGGGTGCTTTGTTTGGCTTTGCTTGCCTTCTGAGAAAGGCTTATGGGGATAACAGAGAGACATTTCCCCATGCAGGTCTGGCAGATCCATGTCAGAACTGGGGAAGGTGTGATGTCTTTTTAAAAGCCAGCAATCTACCCAAGGTGGGGATGATTTTTGAGTATGCAGAGAAGCCAGAAAGGGAGTCACTACAAAGCAAACACATTTTGAAAGGGGCCTTTTCATCGACTATATATAAAGTCTTTCCTCTGTATCACAAAGAATTTCAAAAAAAAAAAAGAAAAAAGAAAGAAAGAAAGAAAGAAAGGCAGGTTTGCCAGGTACACCTGTCCCTCTGCTTTCTGCTGAATACTCTGGAGTTTACAGATAGTGACATGTAGACTTTAACAAAAGCAGTTCTCTGTAGACCCATAATTTAGCATTCACTGAATTCTCCCCTTCTTCTCATCAATATGCAGATTTCATTGTATCAGGTGCTTTCCTTTTTGATATGTCACACATTTTATAACTCATGTTCCAGTGTTAATTTACACAAGCTGGGGGAGCCTTAGAGGACCCAGGTCAGAGGGTCTGCCTTTATTAGGGCTTCGATTAGTTGCAGGTGAACTTTGGAATGTCTCCGCGGAATTGAAGCACTTTTTCATGGCTGGGCTGTACAGCAGTGGAGTGTGTCCTTCTAAACTCAGTATACCTTGCCACTCTTTTACAGGGACCTGTTAAGCCTCCTGAAACAACGCATCTGGAGTGAGGGAAAATGTGGAAAGCTGTGGGTTCACACCTTCAGTTACAGCAGATGTCAAACAGGTAGTTCTGAAGAGGAGTGAGTTTTTCACTCTTGGGACACTAATGTTCCATTTTCTATCCATCTCTTCAGGAGAACTTTTAAAAAATGTTTATTTATTTATTCATGAAGATAGAAGGAGAGGGAGAGAGAGAGAAAGATGCAGACATCACTCTGGTACATGTGTTCCCAGGGATTGAAATCAGGACCTCATGCTTGAGAATCCAAGGCTTCATCCACTGTGCCACCTCCCAGACCACTTCAGGAGAGCCTTTATATACATTAGACTGGCTTCCTAGCTCCATTATTTTTAAAAAAAAATTTTATTAGTGATTAATAATGATCAAGAAGAGTGTAAGATAACATCCCCTCCATTGGAAGCTTCTCTATTCTTGACCCTTCTGGAAGTATGGGCCAAAATTCTTCATGGGGTGCAGAAGGTGGGAGGTCTGGCTTCTGTAACAGCTTCTCCGCTGGACATGGGTGTTGGCAGGTGGATCCACACCCCCAGCCTGTTTCTATCTTTCCCTAGTGGGGCAGGGCTCTGGAGGTGAGGCTTTGGGACACATTCATGAGGTTATTTGCCCAGGGAAGTCAGGATGGCATCATAGTAGTGTTTGCAACTTGTTGACTGAAAGGCAGTAAGATAATTAAAGAAATGGTGGCCCTGACTGATTTTCACTGTGCTTCATATCATATGGAGTCACTGACCAAAACTCTATGGAAAGTCTTTTTTGTTTGGGAAAGACTTGACTTAAGGATTCTCCTTTGTAAAGTCATTGAAATACTTAAATCTGCACACTCAAAGGAGATTGAATACTAGATGTAAGTGGTCAGGGATAACTTACTGAACAGAGAGTATGAAGTTCACTATCTAAAAGACATAGCGGGGGTCAGGTGGTGGTACACCCAGCTAAGCACACACAGTACTAAGTGCAATGGCCTGGGTTCGAGCCCCCACTCCCTACCTGCAGGGGGAATGCTTCATGAGTAGTGAGTCTTGTCTGTAGATGTCCATCTTTCTATCTCCCCTCCTTTCTAAGTTTTTCTCTGCCATGTCAAATAAAAATACAAGAAAGAAAAAAGAAAAGAAAAATTGGCTGCCAGGAGCAATGAAAGAACACAGACTGTAGGAAGGTAGCGCAGTGATGGTTTTAGACCCTCATTTCTTCCTCACTCCTCATGTGTTCATCAGTTGATTTGATATTAAACCATAAAGGCTAGTGGGCAGTGCACAATGTCTGCCTCTGGGATAGGCAAGAGGGTTGTTTTATCAGTGAAGAATTTTAAAGCTATAATAGACTGACAAAAAGGAGACAAAGCAAAACCATGGTGGAAATTTAAACTTGCTTTTATAGAGCTAGAAAGATCTATTGTATACTGTTGATGGGCAGGCAAATGAGTACAACCCCTGTGGAAATGCCTTTAAACATGAAAATACCTAATGGTTTTGTAATAATAACCCTAGACCTTTATCCAAAGGACATGAAAACACCAATTCAAAAGACTATCAGCAACCTTATATTCATAATAGTATTACTCACGATGACCATGCTATGAGTTCAAGTTAAATACCTATCAACAGATGACTGTGACTATCAACAGAAAGAACTTGTGAAATACATATCCAGTGGAGTACCAACTGACCACTGGGAAAGATGACAGTCTGCCTTTTGGGACAAAATGGGTGGAATTAAAGCGGATTATATGCTGAGTGGAACAATTAAAGAAGTGAAAGACAATATCTTGATTATTTTACTCATCTGTAAAACAATCAACTTATAATAATAATAATAATAACAACAACAACAACAACAAAACTGATCCTTAGACTTCCTTAAAAACATGGTAGTAATCAGAGAGAATGAGGAGTTTGGGTAGAAGGGTCTCTGGAGTAATGGTACCATAAAGTTGGTACCACTATATGACATAATTATGACAATTGACATACACATGTAACTAAACTCTTAAAAATTTAAATATATTTTTCTCTATTGGGGGCTTAATATTTTGCAGTGGACGGTAAGTACAGTAGTTTGCACATGCATAACATTTCCCAGTTTTCCAAATAACAATGCAGCCCCCACTAGGTCCTCTGCCATCATGTTCTAGGACCTGAACCCTCTCCCCCCACCCACCCCAGAGTCGTTTACCTTAGTGCAATACTTTAAGTCAATGATAACAATAGAAAAACATAGATCTGCTTTATATTTTCAGTACTGTTCTCTCCCCACCCCCATCCCATGCAACTCCAGTGCTATCTTGCATACTAAAGAATGGTCACCTTCTGAATAGGAAACTAAGATTTTGAATAGGAAAAAAAAAATATGTGCTCCTTTCCAGATTCAAGTAATTGGAGGGGCTTTCTTGTTCCACAAGTGCTGAGTCCAAACAGAGCTCCTCTGGCTAATATTCCCAGCTCAGTCGCAGTCTTCTTGATTCTCTGTGCTCTCCAAGCACTTGAGCCTTATAGCATAAAACAGATATTTTTTCAAGAAAAATTTTACATCACTTAAGAATTTATTAACAATTTACATAATTGCTTAAGTAATCTGCATAATTGACAGAAAGTTTAATTTGACCCTAGTTCAACTGTAACACTTATGGTTTTAAATTGGAATTGGTATAATTCATTTATGAGAGTAATTAAGTCATAGTGTCTAACAAATACAACGTATGCTGCCTGAGGCCTCCAAGGCCAGAACATGCTATTAGAGTGTTTTATTTAAATATGTCAAATCTGTTCCTCTCCACAGTCACCCATGTTAAACTAGAGCAAATGGCTTATTTGACCTTGAGTACCGTGCTTTGAGAGAGGGCACTTGAAGATAAATTTCAAACATTTTCCTAGAGGAATTCACAAACTGAAAAGTTTTTAAACAAAGATTAAACTTTATATATTTTTTTACCCTCAGGAAATTCTCATACCTACCTTATTCCGTGATCATCATTAAAGAAATTAAACTTTTTTTTTTCAAAATAGCATGGCTGGTAAAAGGCCCAGCTTGTTAGATTATGATAAGGGGATTCATTAAGAAAGGGGAGAGTGTGAAGTCTGACATTCTTCCTTGAAATGCAAAATTCATTCAACTAATTGAAGAGTATTTATACAAACTGAAAATAATAGTGCTGAGTAGAATAGAGCCACTGTCTACACTGAGGGGTGGGTAGGGATTCATTTGACCTAAATGGTATGGAAAACATCTCTTCACTTAGCAGTGACTAGCTCTCATAGCTTGACTTTACACTGACACCTGTCCAGGCCTGGAAATCCAAAGAATAGGGATGAGGATCAGCTGCAATGACATGGTTATGTAGGTAGAGTCTCTCTTGGGCCCACTCTAGGTCCATCCTTTTGTCACACTTCCATGAGTATTCCAGAGACAGCCCGATGATACCTCATCAAGCCTGACATCAGACTTAACACTTGAAGCATCTGCATTTGGTCGAAGCAGTTGTTACCCATATGTCTCTTTCTTATTTTTCCTTTACTTTCTTGCTCCATTTTCCTATTTCTCATAATTTTTATTTTCTCTCACATAAGGTTCCTTCTGAATCTGGAGTTTCTACTCTGCCCTTCCGTTTTGTACCACTGAGTTTATAGCAGTAGCTTATGTCAAAAAAAATACTTCTCCAGTACCAATTATCATGTCAGGTACAGTGAAGCCTTAAATAGTATCTTTTTCTCCCTTCCTTTCCTTTCCTTTCCTTTCCTTTCCTTTCCTTTCCTTTCCTTTCCTTTCCTTTCCTTTCCTTTCCTTTCCTTTCCTTTCCTTTCCTTCCTTCCATATTCTCTCTCTCTCTCTTTTTCTCTCTCTCTCTCCCTCTCTCTTCTTTTGTCTCCAGGGGGGTTACCACTGGGCTCAGGGCTGGCACTAAGAACCCCCCCCCTGCTCCTGGTGGCTATTTTTTCCATTTTATTGGATAGGGCAGAGAGAAATTGAGAGGGATGGGGAGATAGCAAGGGACAGAGAAAGACACACCTGCAGACCTGCTCGACCACTTGTGAGGCAACCCCCTGCAGGTGGGGGGGCAGGGCTTGAACCCAGATCCTTGCACTTCTTAGGATGTCTACTTAGCTGAGTGCACCACCACCTGGTCCCTGTAATATCTTTTCTTTAAACATGGTTTCTTTCCTGTATTAATGGGAGAGAACACCAAGCCCAGCTGTACTCCTCCAACTCAAAGCAAATAATCTCATTTAAAATGGGCAAAGGGATGGAAGATGTTGTTTTCCAAAGAAGTTATGTCAATGCTCAACAAACTCATGAAAAGATGGCCAACATAACTCACTATTAGCAAATATAAATTAACAAAAACACAGCAGTATGCCACTTTATACCCACTAGAATGGCTACATTAATAACAGTAATATCAAAGATAACCAAATATAGGAAACAATAAGTATTGGTCAGGTAGTGGATAAACTGGCATTTTCATATACAAAATATACTGCTGTCTAAAACAATGTGTTGCTTGAAAAGTCTGTAGTAAAGGTTCTTTATAAGTTTTATTTTTCCTTTGTAGTTGCTCTGTTTTTTGGAGGGGATGAGGAGGTTCAGAAACTTTATGTCGGAGAAGAAATCAGATTCACTTTATTCTTAGAATTTTGTATTATCCTTTCTCAGTTTATCTTTTCTGACTTCACCTGTGTTTTGCTCAAGCATTTTCACTGACTGTTTTTCTCTCATCTGAAATGGTGATACTCACCAACAGTTGTTAATTGCTTTTATATAAACAGTTGCACTTTCCTCTTAGTCCCTGTATTCACAAATCTGCTTTCTCTGCCTGTTTCTCCTTGTTACTAGCATACACAGTCCTGCCATACTTATTTATTTCTGACTAGAACCTGCTCTTTAATTACACACAAGGGTGTAGAGTTTGTGACCCCAGGTTTCCACTGAAACATTTTTAAAGAGAAGACTGACAGCTAGTAGAACAATTCAGTTCCACCCAAAATTCTAAATTCTGACACTTTTCCAGGCAGCTCTGAGCACAAATTCCTTCAACTTTGTTTCTATTTGAGAGGAGAATAATTGGGAGCTGGGCGGTAGCGCAGCGGGTTAAGCTCAAGTGGTGCAAAGCACAAAGACCTGCGTAAGGATCCCGGTTCGAGCCCATGGCTCCCCACCTGCAGGGGAGTCACTTCACAGGCGGTGAAGCAGGTCTGCAGGTGTCTATCTTTCTCTCCCCCTCTCTGTCTTCCCCTCTTCTCTCCATTTCTCTCTGTTCTATCCAACACCAAAGACATCAATAACAACAACAATAATAACTACAACAATTAAACAAGGGCAACAAAAGGGAATAAATAACTATTTAAAAAATCTAAAAAAAGAGGAGAATAATTCCCTGTAATCAAAGTGACACACACATATATTCCTATATATAATTATATATTCCTATATATAATCATATATATATAATATTTCCCTACCAGGATTTTTTGGGGATTTGTGACTGCTCTATTTCATTGTTGTTGGTGGAGTATTCTTCTTCTTCTTTTTTTTTCTCTTAAGATGAGTGACAGAAAGGGAGAGAAAAATAGAGGAGACATATCACAACACTGCATTAGTAAAGCTTCTATATTGCATCGTGACCCCATGTGATTGCCAGAGGTTCAAACCTGGGTCCTTGCAAACAATTTAAGTTATGATCCATGGAATGAAAGCTATCTCTCAGACCTATTGAGATATATATTTTATTTATTTGCTTGTTTATTTTTCTTTTTTTATTAGTGATTTAATGTTTGTTTACACAATTATGAGATAATTGGGGTATAATTGCAAATCATTCCTACCACCAGAGTTCTGTGTCCCCAATCTTTCCATTGAAAATTTCCTTACTTCTCTCAAGTTCATAGTTGTGGGTTGAGTAATATTTCTATGACTGTCAATTTTGAGATATATTTGCCTATTTTTCCTATGGTCCTCACTTCTCTTCCTATCTAAGTTACATCTACACCTATTACTTCTTCTGAATGTCTCTCTCTCTCTCTCTTTCTCCCTCCCTCCCTCTCTCCTCTCTACAGGTCCTGATGGAATTGGAGCTCAGAGCCCTTTGGTTATCGTCCTCTCACATTTAATGTGATAAAGTAGAACTTCCTCTCATGTTCATCTGGCTGTCTATAACCATTACTTTAAAGGCAGATTTCCCAGGCTACTTAATGGTAGCTTCACACCAGTCTGTGTTACTGGGGATAAGGGCGTGAGGATTCCATTTCCCTAAAAGTATGATTGATCTAAGAATCAACTGATTTATCTACCTATCAATCAATAAATTCATCGATGATCTACCTACTTATCATTTATCTATTTCCAGACATGGGTTGGAGGCAAGAAATAAATCAGAAATCTACAGAATTCTTGAGTAGAACCTGCCCAGGTAAAGGCAATTTGGAAGCAGTGGATGTTAGGAATTGCTAGCAAGTAGTTTACAGGAATTCTCAATGAATCACTTTCTGTAGAGCAGCGGGGCACTGAAACCCTTGATGACTATTACCTGTAATTCTTGCTTCCTATGAGTTCTAAAATATAGTAGTGCTTCCCTTAAGATTTGTTTTCCCAAATGTTCTAATTGGCTTGTAAGTGACTACTTCCATCAATTTAGCTTCTTCCTGCCTGGAATACCTATGGTACTTTCTGTTTCTAACCACATTTTGACGGATTTACTAGGCATATTGTTGTCTATCTGGTAGCATGTTTCTAGGAAAATTTTTTTAACAAAACCGACTAACTTTATAAACACCGGAAGCCTATTAAAGCTCACCTCCCACTCCTGTGTGAATCTCATTGTTATCAAGAAATGCCCAAATAGCTACAGTTGGTTCCTTGATCAAAGCAATTACCCCATTTAAAAGGGTTTTGAATCCATAAAACTTTCACTTTGTTAATATTCAAGTTCTCAAATAAATTCTCAGCTTTTTCTGGAATTATCATCAGCCCAGCAGACATCCTGTGTTTGAACCAATTTTCCAGTCACACACTTAGAAAATTTCCCCTGTTTATTTATCCTGGAGTATCATCAGTTGCACAAATTAAAACTTTTTACATGTTTTATGGTTTGTTTTGTGTCCTTAAGAATTCTCCTCACCACATTTCAGTTTCAAATTATGTTCTAGAGGATTTCCACTTAAAGGAAAAAAGAATGATCTTGCTTTTTTTTTTTTTCCTATTCTTCTCACTTAGTACAGTTGAAATCCCTGGACATTATAGATAAAACAACTATAAGAAGACCCAGAAAGATAAGAGAAGAGAATAGACAGTTTGGAAACATTGGGATTTAAGGAGTAACATATCAGCAGATTCCCTGGGTTTACTTTTTATCTTGAATGAAAAAGAAATCAGCAACCTAGAAATGCGCTAAAAGTGCAGGGGGAAAAAAAAGTTCCAAACAAAGGTCTTATTTCTTCCAGCCAAAAGATTATAAAGGGGCACCTCTGAAGACAGAATACCAGTAAACAGTTACCTTCCTACTTTGGCCAGATGCTACCAAAATGCAGTGATTTCATAGTCAGCCAGGCCAGAAAAGCCAGCCGGTACCCAAGAGACTCTAATGAGCTGTCCCCCATTCTGGCTGAAACTATATTAGAGAAGACTGGTTGTAGAGCCAGAACCTGCATCTCCATCTTCTACTAGCAATGCAGCATCTCTCCGCCCATAGTATTGGTGAAAACCTTTAAAGACCATGAACTTTCACCCCCATTCAGCCATAATGTGGCATCCTACCCTCTCTAAGTTGAAAAGGAGGCCTTATAAAGTCAGGGTTTGCATAGTCACCCAGCAGGTGGCAAACCCATCATTACTCTGTGCCAGGGGACTTCCTTTGGGAGCCAGAGGACCTCCACCTAGGATCTCCATGAAACTCATAGATGAACCTGAACTTCAACTCCCTCTTGCAGTAAAAAGACACTATCTCTGTTTTCCTTTCTGGAACAGTGTCAGAAAAAGTCGTGCAAGCTGGAAGTTTTAAGTAAGATCCAGACTCTCATAACATAATAGAAATGTCAAGATTTTGCACTGTGAAGTAAAGGATTAACCTTGCAACGAGAAAGTTTTGGCTGTTGTCCTTGGACTTTTGTGAGCTATCCTCTAAGCCTTTGGGATATCCTGCCAGATTAGAGTCTCTTTGTTCACAGGGGAACCTTGAACCATGCAAGATAGTCTATTACTAACAATGTGATTTATGGTGGGGATTTGGGCTATGAGGTTTCATCTCAATCTCCCAAAGAGCTAAATTCTAAGACCAGACAGATCTAGGTGGCTAACACCCAGTAAAATTCCTGGACACCAAGATTCATAGGCTAGGCAGAACTCCATGTGTTGTTATACAACATGTCAGGGAGGAATAAGCACAATCTATACAGCTCCACTGGGAGAAGACAGGAGGGGCTCCGTTATTGGTCTCCCCTGACCCTATCCTGTATACCTTTTCCTGTTAGTGGTTTAAATTTCTATCTTTCCTCTGTAGCAAATCTTAGCTGTGTGTTGCTGTGAAACGAGGAAAATGATTTTTGCTGCATTCTGATATTCTTCCTAGTGATTCATAAAACTTTAGGGCACTGGGAATCGGCCGGTGGCGCAGCAGGTTAAGTGTACATGGATATGGCACAAAGTGCAAGGACCAGCGTAAGGATCCCACCTGTAGGGGAGTCACTTCACAGGCGGTGAAAGGGTCTGTAGGAGTCTGTCTTTCTCTTCCACTCTGTCTTCCTCCTCTCTCTATTTCTCTCTGTCCCATCTAACAACAACGATGTCAATAACCACAACAATGTTAAACACCAAGGGCAACAAAAGGGTAAATGAATAAATAAATATAAAAAAATTAAAAAAAGAAAAAGTCATGACACATCTTTGTATACAAAATTATAAAGAAAAATGTCATGACTTAAAAAAATAAATAATAAAAAAACCTTAGGGCACTTTGAGGTTCCTTCTGAATACACATTTGGTAATCTCTCTTGCTCATTCTGGTATGATCAAAAAGTTCTCCAATTAAATGAAAAAACAGAAGAAAGTAATAGATACCAACAGAAAAATGACATAAATCTTAGAAATAAGCAGTCACAATGACAACACTGCAGTGAGCTAGTATACAGACATGCTGGAACCCAAGGGTGGAAAAAAAACAAAACTAAAGATCTTGGGGAAAACATAAAGATATACATTTTTGAAAGAAAATTATAAACCAAGTTTTAGAACTTAAATTACAAGTCATATGAATTATTTAATCCATAAGTTCTACACAATAAAATGGATGGGAAAAGAATCAGTGAGCTTGAAGAAAACAATAGAAATTAACTTTTCTCAATAAAAGATAGACACCAAAAAAAATTAAAGAAATGAAGAGTCTGAAAGACCCATAGATGCAGAACGAAAGATCTAGCATTTGTGTCATCGGAGTTGCAGAGGGAAAGGAAAAACAAAATGAGGCTTGAATATAATCAGAGATAACAGCTAAAGACTTTGAAAATTTACGAGCGAATATGAAACTACAGATTCAAGAACCTAAGTGAACCATAAGGAAGATAAATTCAAAAATATCCACTCCAGACAAAACATCAGTTAGCTTTCAAAACTAAAGAAAACAAGTTTTAATGGAGCAAGAAAAAATAGCATCTTATTTACTGAGGTAACACTCGACTGATAGTTTCTCGGTGGGTTCTGAGGGCTATTTATGAGGGGAGGGGATTGACTATCAAGAGGCACAAAGACATCCTGGGTCACTGAAAATACTGTTGATTGTGACACCACTGTATACATGGTCAAAATTCAGAATTATAGTACTAAAAAGGGAGGATTTTAGCACATGCACAGTATCCCTTAAGAAACCTTTCTTTCTTCCTCTACTCCAGCCAGCCCCCCCCCAAAAAAAAAAAAAACTAGCTGGCAGATACACATAGGTTGGGAATTTTATAGCAGGAGAGAAAGTGCCAACCATTGGATTAATGTTGTTTATATTAATTAAATTTTTTAATTTAACTCTGAAACAAAGAAAAAAAAACAAAACAACACAGAAGGAAGTGGCACAGTATTTTTAAATGTTAGAAGAAATGAATAAAACTTCATAATGATACACATGAAAAAATATTATAATTCAGTAATGTAGAAGAAATTAAGATATTCTCAGATAAAGGAATAATAAAATCAATGCATTAAGCCTACAAGAATAGCTAAAATAATATCTCTAAGTCTACATTTAAATTCTAAATAAATATAGAACTTAAAACTATTAGGAAGGAAGAAAACCCGTAACAAAAAATTAGGCATGTTAATTGAATTTTTCTCCTTCATTTAAGTTTTTTACAATATTCCTAACTCCTCATATATCAAAAATGATTCTAAATGTATGTGCAGGTGAATTATAAATGGGGAATGATGAACATATATAAAGGTAGACAGATTTCTGTACTCATTTCAAATTGGTAAAATAGTTTATATATCAGTAGCTACACAGATAACTCAGTCTACAGAAGATACTAAAACATCTGTAGAAGGAACACAACACTAGAAATGAATTGAAATGGACTCTAAAACATGTATAATAACCCACATGAAGTTAAAAAAATAAAAAATAAATAAATGTCAAATCTAAATCTACTATAACAATAACTGCCTCAACATATTAGTTAAAAGACCGATTGGAAATATAAATTTAAAAATATGATCCACTTGGTACTGTTTATAAGAAACTCACATTGTGTACACAACAGTATGAACTGATTGAGTTAAAAGTCAGGCAATATATATCTATATCATGCAAATGTTAACTATAGAAGTAGTTGACATGCTAATGTAAATATAGATTTCAGAACAAGAAATAACAACAAACAGGTGAATATTATGTAAAATTGATAAAAACATAATCAAAAACTAAAAGTATGTGTCTGTACTATATAAAACTTGCAAGATAGGTGAAATAAAAGCATTAAAATGGAAGACAAATTCACAGTTACAGTGAGAAAATTCAAGACCCTTCTCTTAGCAACTGATGGAACTCCTAGAAATGAAATTTGTAATAATATAGAAATCAGCAACACTGTAGATAACCAGCATGAGACTGACTTTTTGGGACCTTCAATAACAGCATCATCCTTCTTATTTTCAAGTGCCCATAGAACATATAAGGAGATAAACCAGCCACAAAGCAAACATCAACATGTCTGAATATATTGAAGTCACATAGTGTGAAGTCATCAAACCTCAGTAAAATCAAACAAGAAATCAACAAAAGAAAGATAACAGGAAAAGTTCCAAATGCTTGAAAAGTGAAACAACATGCTTTAAAAAATATCAATATGTGAATTAAAGGAGTCTCAGAGAAATAAACACTGTGTATGATTCCATTTTTTCTCACGTTCTTGAAAAGACAAAAATAAAACCCATGAAGAACTGGTTCCTGGTTACCAAGACTTACAGATGGGAAGTGTGGGTATAATTATCAAAAGGCAAGATTAGACCCATAGTGGTCATGGAGTGCACTGTATCTTAGCTATATAATATTGACATATATATATATATATATATATATATATACACACATATAAATCAATATAATGTGAATTTCCTTGTAGAGACATTGTAATATATTGCCATTGGGGGAAGTTAGAGTATTGAAGGAATCTCTATTATTTCTTTAAAAGTCTATGCATGTATTTCGTTTTTTTAATTTAACTTAAAAATATAAAATTTTATTTATTTTACTCATAAAAGTGTGACACTTTTGGCCACACCATGTAGAAATTCGATTTCTCTCAGTTCTTTTGTACGCGTCACACATGAAAATTTGAGGACAAATACAACGCAAATGTTACAGGCTAAAGTCCACAGTGGCTCCAGATCAAGTCCTTAATAACACATGTGAGTGATAGGCAGGGATGGCAAACTTTTGCTTTGGAGTTTGTTTAATTTATATGTCACTTTCACTTTCACAGTTATAAAGATGCAGTGTGTTATTATGCCTGATCATCCAAATTAGATTAAAAAAAAATTCTGGAGGTGGGTGAAGGAAGAGAATTTTTAAACTGATTTTTATACATTGCCCTTGTAGATCCTTTCAAAATAGCTTAATAATAATTTTTGGAATGTAAGTTTAATTGGGGGTGAAGAGTTTAGCCAAAATGGAGATGAAAATGACCCCCTTTTAATTCTCTGTTGCCTGTAGTACATGTATGAAGGCATGCCTTGATACACCTGTGTTTATCCTTGAAAATCTGTGCTCCAGAAGATGTGTGTTTAATTAATTATTGATCATTTGCAAGAAGTGAAGTAAGATTAGAAAAGTCACATTGGGACCAACAAAAAGATAACCCTCTAACTATATAGTTAAAAAAGACCCTTCCAGCAAGAAAAATGTACAGTATGGGGATATCATAGATTTATAGGCCAACAATAATTTTGTTGCAGCCTAGATTCAATGTTGTTAATATAGAAATTTGTAAATACAATATATATTGAGAATAAAAAATGTCTCTTCAACACCCTGTAGCAAGAAATTTTCAGTGAGGCCAGGGGCACGATATCCTGTGTGTGCAAATGAAGAAATTTGACTCGGCTTTATTGGTTGAGAAATTATGTGAAATATGCTTTCTCATGTCATCGTAGAGACTCTGTGATTTTGAATGACCTGTCCATGTAACATACATTATTTTGAAAATGTGACATGGCTACAGGGTATATGATATAAAAATAATATCATGATTATTAATTTTAAAATAAAAATAATGTAGTGGAGTTACTTAAGGGAATTTGATATTTATTTATTTACTTTTTGCCATCATGGAAATTTACTGCTTTTTTTTTTTAACAGAGACAGAAAAAAAGATGGAGATTCGAAATGATACCATAGCACTGGAACTTCCACTGGTATCATGCAGACTGGACTCAAACCTGGGCTGGACATGTGACAAAGCAGGCCCTCTCCCAGGTGAGCTCTTACACCCAATAGCATTCAGATTTCAGAAATGTTAACTGAAGATTTATTACTGAAGATAGTAAATGCAAATATTTTATTTAATGTTTTAATTATTAAAATCATCTTTATCGATTGGATAGAGACAGCCAGAAATTGAAAGGAAGGGGGTGATAGAAAGGGAGAGAGTGAAACACCTCTAACACTGCTTCACAACTTGCAAAGCTTTCCCCCTGAGGGTGGAGAACGGGGGCTCTGACCTGCATCCTTGCACATTGTAACATGTTCTCTCAACCAATGTGCACCACCACCTGGCCCCTGAAACTAAAATATTTTAAAATTCTGCATCACATATAAATATATACTCCAGAACTGAATGCAACTAAGATAGGATGGGAATCCAGTTCTATCAACTGCTATTTCTATTTTTAAATGTTGGATAAGATTGGACTTAGCATCTAATGGCATGCTAAAAGGTTTCTTCAATTTGCAATATCTCCATGACTTGTAGTACATACCAGATATAAATATTTAGGACTATCTGAAAGATGTCACCAAATATTTACAGCCATTACTGAAGATACATGATTGTGATGCAATATTTTCTAACTTAGTAAAATAATGAAAGGAGAAAGAAAAATCAAAGTGAAAAGCAAATACATGATAATGGTACCAAGTATAGTTTTTAAACAAAATCTTCTCCAGGATGCAAGAAAGTTTATTCTTCTTTTTTTCCTTTTGTTTTATGCACAGATTCTTTTTAATTCATCAAGTAATTAACTTGTGAGTTGTCATGCTAAGTACCCAAAATCTTTGGGCATCTATTATACCACTGAGTCACCACTTCAGTCCGAGTTTTATTCTACACTAGAAGTGAGAAAGAGAAAAATTGTGATGCACCCATGTGGTGCTAGGGATGGAGCCAGTAGACTCACACATAGTAAAGCATGTGCTTTCTCTGATGAACCAACTATTTTAAGATCTTTTTGTTCTTACTAACTAGATCGTCAACATGTTATTTTATGTGGCACCTTTCTCTAACCTGCCACTTCATACTCTGTGTCCATGGGATCGTTACAAAAATGTGAACAACTGGTATATACTACGGACTGAATTGTGTCCTTTTCAAATTTATATGCAGGGTGGCTGGGAGACAGCTCAGCCAGTAGATCACATACATTCCCATGTACAAGCACCTGGGGTCCAACTCTGGCACAATATGAGAACTCCAGAGATGACACTAGGGAAAGCTCCACAGATGGAGTGGAGTGGTTCTGTGGTAGTTCTGCTCTCTCTATTTCTCTCTCTGAAATAAAAAGAATGAAAAAGTGCTAACTCAGGAGCAATGGAATTGATCGTATGTGAAGCAAAGCCAGTTCTTATGCAGACATTCTAATTCCAAAGGTGACCACACTTGGAGGCAGGACTGTGAGAGATAGTTAGACTCAAGGATATCATATGAGTAGGATGTTAATCCAGTAGGAGAAGTGGTCTTATAAGTGGAAGATACCCTTCTCTTCATTGCACTCACTTCACCACATCATGTGAGGTCACAGAGAGAAGGTCTATAAGCCAGTGAGAGAATTCTCACCAGAAACTGTGGACTGGCGATTTATCTTGGACTTCCTAGCCTAATTCTCCTATTTAAGTTACCCAGTCTGTGTCATTTGTTGTGGCAGTCCAAGCTAACTTCTAAAGTGAGAATATAATATGGTGCCACTTCTATGAAAAAATTATACAGCCAGCCCTGAAAAAATTTAAAAATAGAATTACACCAGATGCTTCCTCAATTACACTTCTGAGTTTATAGTCCAAATAATTGATTATAGGCTCCCAAAGAGATATTTGTCCATTCACAGTTATAGCAACACTATTTATAATATTGAAGAGATTAAAGCAACCCAAGTCCACTGGTGAATAAATGGACAAAGAAAATTGGATAAGCACATACAATGCACTCATACAATAGAAATCTAGTCTTAAAAGTTTTGGGAATTCTGACACATGCTTCAAAACAGATGAGACTGAGGACATTGTGCTAAGTGACATAAACCAGTCACAGAAAGCTTAACATTCTATGATTCTGCCCAAACGAAGCCCCTAAATTAATTTAATTTATAAAAATACAAAAGAGAATGTTGCCAAGCATTGAGGTAGGAGGCAAATGAAAGGTTGTTTAATGATTATAAAATTTAAGTTTTGTAGAATGAAGTATTTCTGGCGATTGTACACTATGAACATAAATGTCACTATCTGTGTACACTTAAAATATTTAAAATGATCATTTTATGCAATAGATATTTTACTAATATATTTTTAAATACTAGAAAAAATTCTTGGACCTGACTTACTTTGGAAATCTGTCATGAACTTAGGTCCTTTACTAAGTATTTGTTCTAATAGTCAGAAACTTCAGTTGTTAAACAGTCAACCATTGTTCCAAAGCCCTAAAAGTTGGTATGTTTATCTACATTGAGATTTCAAATGGTCTAGAATAATGGCTGTGGCTCTCTATATTTTGCTGGCCTAGGAAAATTGTTTATTCTTTACTTTGATGGAACTGGGAATTTGAGGAAGAAAATAATGGAAAGCCCTTCCACCAGGAAATTAAATGCTGCCTTGTGTATTATTTGTGGGTCTAGGATATTTAGGCTAATATCATGGCCATATGCTTTCAATATGTGTACATCAACAGACACTTTATGCTGTGCGTCCTGTTGTACTGAAGATTTCAGAGCAGTCTGTGAATACCAATTTCCTGAGATGTGGGCTTCTGGAAGTCACAGTCAGTTTTCTCCCTTTCTTTCATCCTCTCCCTCCCTCCCTTCCTCCCTCCCTCCTTCCCTCCCTCCCTTCCTCCCTCCCTCCTTCCCTCCCTCCCTTCCTTCCTTCCTTCCTTCCTTTCTCTATTTCTTTCTTAATTTTTAAGATTTATTTATTTATTTATTTATTTTAATTAGTGGAGGGGGAATCAGAGTACTGCTCAGTTCTGGCTTAAGGTGGTACCAGGATTTCAACAGGGAATCTCTGAGCCTCAGGCATGACATCCTGATGCATTACTGCTGGCACTATATTGCTGGCACTATATTCCTGGTCCCCTTTAAAATTCTCTCCCTTTCTGTTACTGCCTACTGAAGATGACTCTATGAACTAGAACCTTCTCACTTCTTAGATTATGCATATACAAACATTGCCAGATACATTACTGTATCTGGGTAGGCTTTGTTTTTATATGGCATAATGTAAAATTAAAATTAAGTTTCAGTGAAGATCATTTACAGGGACTGGCTGGTGACACATCTGGTTGAGCGCATATGATACAATATGCAAAGACCCATGTTCAAGCCCCGGGCCTCCACCTGTAGGGGCGAAAGTTTTGTGAGTAGTGAAGTGTCTGCAGGTGTCTCTCTATCTCTCTCCCTCTCTATCTCCTCCTACCTTCTCAATTTCTGCCTGTCTCTACCCAAAATAAAGATTTTAAAAACTGATGATGAGAACTTAATTCTTAACACTGAAGAACTCTTATGTGGGTTACCTCTCTATAACTGTGAATGAATTAACACAAATGCAACCAATTACAATGATACAAATTTATTCTCTCAAAGTTCTGTAGGTCTTGAGTCTCAGGGCAAGAGCTATAGGACCCATTGTTTGATCACTCACAAAACTAAGATCACAGTGTTGATTAGAGAAATGGGCTCAGGATTCCTTTCAAAGTCACCGGTTACTGTAAGAATCCATCTCCTTGTGATTGTATGATTGAGGTGTTTCTTGCTGGCTGTTGAGCGGGGGAAGACTCAGATTCTAGAAATCACTCTCTTAAAAATCTTTGCTGTATGGATGACTTCACTTAACAAAATCAGAAATAGAGTAGACTCACCACCCTTACTGTCTGGTATCTTACTTCCAAAAATGTCCCGTCCCTCTTGAATCCAATGACTGTGTGAGGATCAGCAGATCATTGAGTTAACAAAGCAGTTTCATTAGTGATCTCAGTGACATTGACCAAATCCCTCTTGCCCTGTAAAATAATTTAACCACGAGTGATTGTTCACCATATAGAAGTGTTTCACCCATGCTTTAGGGGATACAGTAACAGGATGTGTGTGACCTGGGAGGGTGGCACATTGGATACAGCACTGAACTCTTGAACATGTATGTGGTTCTCAGTTCAGTGCCTGGCATTGCCTATGTCCAAGTGCTGCTTTGGCTCTCTTTGCTTTCTCCCATCTTAATAAAAATATATTTAAAACAAATATAGTAATGTGAGGTGTATATATAGTAGGGCAGAAATCTTGCAGTCCATCTTAAAATTCTGTCTACCATACCATTAATTTAAAGAGAGGGGTACATAAATTAGTAATTTCACACTTTGAAGTGGTAAGTGTATTCACTTAGGATGCCAGGGAGGGGGTCTTGACTGAGTATGAGCCCCTAACACAGACTTCATTGTCCCATTGGGTGTCACCTAATGAGCACAGATATAAAGGTAAAATTAGTAAGAATTTCAGGATGGTACTGAAAAGCAGTGAACCCAGAATGTAAAACCATGGTCTGAGTGTCTGGGCCTTGTGTAACAGAGCTGATGCCACATCCAAGAAGGCCATCCTTGCTGAGGCTGGATGCTTGATGGTGGTGGGGGCATATTATTCATAGAGCTTTAGGTTGCACACAGATGGAAGAGACACCAGAAATGATCATAAGGAATCAAACACTACAGGATTGAGGAAGCAGAAAACAGGTGGAAAATGGAGTGAGAGCAAGTTGGAAAGGGAAGACAGCATAATAGTTATGCAACAGACTCTTAATGCCTGAAGCACCAAGGTCCCACACTCAACCCCCAGTACTACCATAAGCCAGAACTGAGCATTCTCTGGTTTGTCTTTGTCTCTCATCAAAAAAATAAATTGTATGATGGGCCAGGTGGTGGTGTACCTGGTTGAGAGTGCATGTTATTTTGCACAAAGGCCTGGGCTCAAGCCCCTAGACCCCACTTGCAGGGGGGTAAGCTTCACAAGTGGTGAAGCAGTACTGTAGGTGTCTCTCTGTTTCATTCCCTCTTTACCTCACCCCTCCTCTCCATTTCTAGCTGTTTCTATCTGATAAACAATAAAGATAATAAAAATTGTGTATATATAGAGAGGGGGGAGTTGGAAAGATGAAGTTATGATCTAGGATTCAAATATAGAGTTTGATAGTTTTGACATGATGGTATGGGAGACTGAAGAATGGAGTTATGTTTGTGGCAGGATGAAGTCCCTGGATGGGTTATCAAGAGAGGCTTTCATTTCTTCTCTTCCCAATCTTCATGTTCTCACTCTCACCAAGATCTCTATTCAAAGTCAGGGGGAAAATTGCATCTTGATGCTTTAACTTAATAGCATTACTGTTTTGAATCATCACATACAGCTCCCAAAATGTACTTACACAAATCATCAATTTATATGAGTGAACACATGGAAACTTCCCCTGGAGCTAAAATATCACACAACTGCTTGATTTTTATTCTAAAAAGAAATCACAAATGTGATATCAGAGACACATAAATGCAACAATTTATTATTTGTGTGACCTTTTTTTGTATCTCAAAAGGCAAAAAATGGAAATTTAAACATACATAGTGAATGCAGCCTGTGTATTTAAGAAAACAGAAGAAAGCTTTAAAATATTTAAACTGTATAATGGGATATCATGCATTCAGATAAACACCTTTTATGTGAAAAGGGAGATGAGAGCATAGGGCAATATTATTTTCTTCTGTTCGGTATCACATATAACAAATGTCTACATCCAGAGAAGGGACCACTGAGCAAATGGTCTTCTTAAATGTGATTCTTTCAGGATGTTTTCTTACAGATAGGGTCATAAAATTATCAACTGTTCTAAATAAGTATCTCAGAAAGAACATCAGTTGCAATGCAGGCTATTGCAGGACTCTGAAAAAGAAATAAACGTGAGAACTACTATATAATTTCCTTAGGCGTCTACATTTTTTTAAAGACAATGCCTTCGATCAAGTCTGAGTTTACTCTGTACAGTAGTACATCTTCATCTGTAGACGCAGTTTTCACTTAAAAACAAAAACCTTAGTTGAAATGCAAAACTATGGAAGCTTAACGTGAAGCACATTTGTTTGGTGGTTTTTTGTTTTGTTTTGTTTTGTTTTTTGCCTCCTGGGTTATTGCAGGGGCTCGATGCCTACACCACTAATCCACTGCTCCTGGAGGCTTTTTTTCTCTTGTTGCCCTTGTTGTTTTATCATTGTTGTGTTTATTATTGTCCTTGTTATTGTTGTTGGATAGGACAGAGAGAAATGGAGAAAGGAGGGGGAGACAATGAGGGGAAGAGAAAGACAACTGCAGACCTGCTTCACCGCCTATGAAGTGACTCCTCTACAGGTGGGGAGCCTGGAGCTTGAAAGGGGACCCTTATGCTGGTCCTTGCGCTCATGCCACCTGCGCTTAACCCGCTGCGCTATCACCCGACCCCAAAAGCACATTTGTTAATAGGAGCGCTGGGATTATGCAACATTATTTTCTCATGAGGAGCAAACTGAGTACCCCTTTGGAACATCATGTAACCCAAAGGGAAGACCCCACAAAGAGGTATGACAATGTCTCTTTTTATTTTGCTATCACTATAGGAAGTATATGTGGCTTGAGTCTCTCCCATCAGTTACCTGTGGCACAGACATATCTTGTGTACATTTCTATGGGCAGATTTTGATCTTATTGGGTGTGATCCTGGGATTATGCTTTATTGATAATGTAAAGACTCAACAGAAACCCACTAGAAAACTCTAGTCTACCAGCAGACCTGAACACTAGAATCTTTGTAAATTCTGAGTATCAGGTTGTTCTTGGTAGTTCAGAATAGATGTAGGAATATACAATGCACAACTCAGATTAAAATGGGAAAAGCCTAAATGCATGAGAGGTTTCTTAATGGTGATTCTTCCTGGATCTCTGCTGTGCCAAATTATAGTCTACTTATACAAGAAAACATAATCTACCTAAAAATTTAAATCAAAGGGCAATTCATTATATTTGGTTGTTGTAAAAGTTGTACTCAGGGAAAAGGTGCATGTACTTAATTTTTAACCTTATAATTTTTTTCATTCTTTTGTTTTTATTTGATAGAACATAGAGAAGTTGAGAAAGAAGAGGGGAAGTGAGGGGAAGATAAAAAGGGAGACACTTGCAGTATTGTTTCACCACTCGTGAAGCATCTGCAGTTGGGGACTGGGGGTTTGAACCCAGGTCCTTGAGCATGGTAACACATGTTTTCTTTCTTTCTTTCTTTCTTTCTTTCTTTCTTTCTTTCTTTCTTTCTTTCTTTCTTTCTTTGTTTCTTTCTTTTTTAAAAAATATTTATTTATTTTTTATTTATTTATTCCCTTTTGTTGCCCTTGTTGTTTTATTGTAGTTATTATTGTTGTTGTTGTTGTTGGATAGGACAGAGAGAAATGGAAAGAGGAGGGGAAGACAGAGAGGAGGAGAGAAAGACACCTGCAGACCTGCTTCACCGCCTGTGGAGTGACTCCCCTACAGGTGGGGAGCCAGGGTTCGAACCGGGATCCTTATGCCAGTCCTTGTGCTTTGCGCCACCTGCGCTTAACCCGCTGCGCTACAGCCCGACTCCCGGTAACATATGCTTTCAACCTGGTGTGCCACCAACAGGCCCCACACATACATACATGTATAACTGAAATATATTTAGAATAAATAGTTTGTGTGTGTTTGTATGTGTCCTAAAGAAACAGTAGGTTTTTACAGAGTAGATCGTTTTGTCTTGGTGCAATATGCTTGTTGTTCACCTAACAGGAGCAGGAAAGATCCATCAAATCGTGGACATGAGGAGTTTAAGTGCAAGTGAATTCTTTTCATCTCATTCTGGTGCTCCAACTAGGCAATGAATTTGCATCTCAGCACCATTAGATGGCCTGGAGTTCTTAATTACCAAACAAATGGAAAGTTGCTGGCTGGTGCTGACAGCTCCTTTGTGTATCATTCTTTGCAGAACATGAATGATTAATGGAATTTTCCCAACACAGTCAAAGTTGTTTACTGATGGAATTAAGGCTGAAATTGGCAAGGTCCTAGTGGGAAGACTTTTGCTATAAAGTCACAAACCTGCCAAGCTCTCTAGATGAAAAATAGGAACGATTAGTGATGGCTTTGAGCATTTTTGGATAGTTCTAGGGTTTGGTCCCAAATGAGAGTCATCTTCATTGGGGTGTTGAATTGGAGGACAGGACTAATATTTAGCCTCTTTCTTTGTGTGGATTGCAATCATCTAGAATAGGGCTTGTGTTCTCAGGAAGGCATCATGCCCAGGTAAGCAATAAGGTAGCACTTTTCTGAAGTGTAAGCCAGAGGGAAAGACCAAAGGTCCCAATTTACTCATTTCCACTCTATCACTTGCAAAGTCCTGACATATTCCTACTTAAGCACCAAGCAAGTAGCAGGGCCTTGGACAGGATATTGGAAGGAAGCGGTTAAATTATCTATCTGTTTGTCTGTATGCCTGTCTGTCTGTCTGTCTATTTATTTATTATCAAATAGAGACAGAGAGAAATTGAGAGAAGAGGGGGATAGAGACAAAGAGAAACAGCCCAGCTTCACTTGTGCACTGTAATGTGAGCACTTAACCAGTTGCACCAGTGCCTGGCTCCTCAAAGGAAATAGTTAATTCCTAACTAACTTCAGGAAGAGTTTTGTCTCTGGAGACAGAATATTCTATGTGTTTTAGATCAAGGAGAAAAAAATAAGTCTCAAAGCATAATAAACGAGGCAAAATTAAGAACTCTCCATCGATTCTATGGCTTCATCTTCAACTCTGCCTGCCACATAGAATTACACACATTTAATTCTGTATCAGACACCTTCTTGATGAATTACTGCAGAACAGGCATCCACTCTGACTAAGCTCCTTTATTCTTGTGTCTGTTCCATCACCTTAACAGGGATCGCTCCCGCTTGTGTTTTCTCTGCCAGGAGTAGTGCAAACAGTCTTACCTCTTTTAATTATTTCCAAAATTGACAGTGACCTCTGTGGCATGGTGGTGAATATGGAAGTACAAACCCAGCATTCCAGGAACTTGGCTGATATGACTATGCAGATGGCACTGATGCATGGGAATTTGTGCCAGAAATTTGCCTTATTAGTAGGAAGTGATTTGTGAATGTCTCTGCTAGAAAACTGGTGCCACCAAATATACCAAGGTCAACATACCTGCATACTTGTCATTTGGCAAGGAAGGGAAGATAGGTTTGCTCAGACAGAAAGCTTCTTCATCCCCAATGCACATGAAGTTCATGGGCACCCCTGTAGTTGATTTTGTTCGGCTATTATTGGCCCTCTGCCGGCTATTATTGGCCCTCTGCCTTGTCTTTTTGGTTGTCTTCAGTATACCAGTATATAACATTGTAGATGGGATCTGCAACTTGATTTTGAGTCTGCATACATTCTGGTCACTGAGAGGCAGTTTAAACTATACTCTCTGAAAGCAAGTTTTCACACTATTCCCTAGAGTGGATATCAATTTCTGAATATCCCATACAGGCTCTTGTGTGAATGCTGCGTCAGTATGGGGTTGGTCTTCTGGACATAAGCAATTAGTTGCTTTGTTTTCCCAAGGAAGAATTTTGGAGAAAGCAATTGTTGCCCATCTGTATTTATAGACTTTGGAAATGGACCAGGTTCATTTCAAAACGTATCACCCCCTCCCCACTATTAAAAGATCTGCCTTTGTTATATGAAGTGTTGGGTAAGAAAGGGAAAACATTCTTGGCTGACAGTGGTTCATTTGCATGTGGTCACACCAAACAAGCACCAGGTAAGATTCCTGCTTGGTGCCAGTGCTGGAATTGCTGTGAATAACAGGATATCAGAGAGTGTTCCGTTCATTTCAATTGGCAACAAACCCTGCTAAGGATACTGGATACAGTTCCATGTTATTTTCCTGTTGCCTCTTAAAATCAGCTCCAAATGAGTGAAACAAAGGATACAGTTTGATATTTTTAAGAGCTCTTGGTGCAAGTTCTAAAGTCTTCACCGTAAAGGTCTTTCTACCTCTGAGTGAGCTGGTGTGTTTCTTCACAGCTTCACCCATTTCATGGAAAGTGCTGGGCACCATGCAAGCAGGCAGATGCCAGAACAATTGGCTTGAAAGCCACATAGATTAACCTCATCTATTAGCATGTGGTTTCAGTTTGGAAAGGGATGTGTGAGTTCTCTCAGTATGTTTCCAACACCATCGGAGACATAGAATCATCCCCCTGGGAAAGCATAAGGAGTGCAACATTGCCAAGTGTCTCTGATCACCAGGGGAGTAGTTATTTTATAATAACCAAACCCTTCCATTTGCATTCTGCTACCTTGGTTCATAACAGCAAATGATTAATAAGCCAGCGCTTGAGACTAAAATATTTCAAAGAGCAAAGCTTTTACATTCTTACCTAGTTCAAAATTCAACTAGGTTTACTATTCAGTCGTTAAAAATTGGCAGTTTTGCTCCTGACTAGGGGAAGATGACTATTTCTGGTGAATTGGCATGGGAATGTGTCTTCTTTGCTTTAGATTTGTAGATTCTGATTAGAAATAATGCTCACAGATGAAGATAAGACTCAGAGGCTATAAACTAACCTAACATAAATAGTGATCAGTGATATTTAAGTTAAGGTCCTTAAATAGCATACTTATTAGATCCCCTTCCATACAACAACTGGTACATCAAGTGTAAATAATGTCTGAAGGCTTGGATACATAGTTGGTGACACAGAGAACTAGGCATCGCTTTACTGCTCATTATTAACTGTGTGACTTGAGAAAGTTCATACAACTCTTTTTTTTAAAAATTGGATTAATGATTTACAGTAGATATAGTTGTTGGTACATTTGTAAACTTTCTCAGGTTTCTGAAAAACAGTCTCACCCCCTCACCTACGTCCTCCTCCACCATCATGCACCATGGTCTGGAAGCTACCTGTCCTCCCCACTCCCCAAAGTCCTTCACTTTGGGGCTATAGCAACTCTTTTGGCTTTGATTTTTTTGCATTTAAAATGCAATAATAATATTTGATATATAATTATGACATCAATTAAATGGTGTCATCTTCATGACTGTATACTGCCTAGAATAGAATAAGGACTCAATAAAATGACAGTATCATTGCCATTCTTATCATTTTAATTATTATGCAATTACACCTTGAGCTATTTGATAACTGTCAAACTGCACATCCTGCAATTTTCTTGTGCAGCAATCACCAAGTTGACTTACCAAGACATGTAAAGGTGTGTGTGACTGTTGTTAAAAATTCGGTGGCTCCAGCCGGCCGGGCTAGCTTCACGGGCGGGTAACAGAGACGCGGAGACAACGGCTGGGCAGGGAAGCTGTATTTCTTTATTCAGGAACAACGATTCATAAACTAAGACAAACTAATCACCAAACAGAACTCTGCTGTCTCTTTGCGGCGGCGCAAGCACTCTCTCTTACTCTCGAACTCAGGAACTCTAAAACTCTCCTTTACTCTCGAACTCTGCAACTCTTCAACTCTGGAACTCTTCCACTGTGAAACTCTCTCTTACTCTGTAACTCAGGTACTCTCTCCTACTCTCGAACTCTTGGAACTCAGAAACTCTGTCCCTCTGGAACTCTGGTACTCCGGAACTCTCCAACTCTCGAACTCCCGAACTTTGGCGGGGTCCCTAGCGGCGGGGCCAAGCGGGCCCGCGAAATTAACTGGACTGATCTAATTCTCTTGGCGGGGGAGAACTAGAACCCAATGTAAAGCATACAACATGTGACATCTGAGAAGAGAGTTCGGTACTCAGTGGTTCAGTTAGCTTGATGATGGAGAACTGAAGTCTCTAGAATAAAATGTCAATGGTTATTGCACTCAGCAACTTTATGAAACTCATGAGTCAGAAAGAGAAGAGAAGGAACCATTCTTCAGACTTGAACTCCTTGAGATAATTGCTTGCAACTCTTTTTTACTTTTCCAGCCACAGCCAAGTTTGGTTCCCCACGGGTAACTGTTATTGTGAGTTTCCTACCTTATTTTTTTTATTATTAGAAAACCTGAAGAGTTCATTGTGTGATCCAGTGAGGAGATGAGGCCATATCAAGAGGCACACCGAGGAACTACTCACTTCACTGAATGAAAGTGGCTGAGTAGAAAGTGCTATCTTATTCTCTGGATCTGGAAGGAGGGTGCTGATAGAAGAAATTATGCAGGCAGAGAGATGGAACTGAAGAATTTTTCTTTTCTATATCAATTTTTGATGAAATTCAATGGGGAAAAAAGACCTCTAACTCTCCAAAGTTGGGCGTGTTATTAGTGTCTAAGTTCTCAAGTGGTTGTGAGGAACATGAGTCCATTTACTATTGTTATTATTATCATGCCACCAAAGTTATTGTCGGGATTCTGTGACTGCGTGATTCCATTACTCCTAGGGGCCATTTTCTTTATTTCCTCTGTATAAATGGTGAGAGAGACAGAGAGAAAAAGTGAGATATTTCACAGCACAGTTTTACTGTTTGTGAAATGCCCCCCATAGTTCCTCCATGTGGTGATCCAGGACTCAAAACCTGGTCTTTGTACTTGGTTACATGTGTGCTCTACTCTACTCTACACCTGCTGACCCCTATGAGTTAATTTTTGTTAACTACTTAGGAGGCGTCTGTCACAAGGTAAAAAGTATATAGGCAATTTGGTAACCAAATACCATATCATTAAAGTATGATAATAGAATTGATTTGTATGATAACTTCCTTATTAAAATGATTATAGACAGGCATTACATATACACTCACATATCTTAAAGAGGGGACTCAAGAAATATACCTTAAAGAAGTGAATTAAATTAAATTAATATGGTTTAGATCTGAACCATAATTTTATTTTATTTATTTATTTAGCTTCCAGTCCCTGGGGCTCGATGCTGGCACTAGGAATCCACCACTTCTGGTGGCTTATTATTATTATTATTATTATTATTATTATTATTATATAGGACAGAGGGACATTGAGAGGGAAATTGTGAAAGAAAGAGAAAGATATACACCTGCAGACCTGCTTCACCGCTTGTGAAGTGACCTTCAGGCAGGTGTGAGCCATATTTTATATTGTTATTTTAATGTTTTTATTTATTTATTAATGAATAGAGACAGAGAGAAATTGAGAAGGGAGGGACAAGTATAGAGGAGAGACAGAGAGACACCTGCAACCCTGCTTCACCACTCATGAAGCTTTCCTTCTGCAGGTGGGGACCAGGAGCTTGGACCCGGGTCCTTGTACACTGTAATGGGTGCATTTAACCAGGTGTACCACCACTTGGCCCCTTTATATTGCTTTTTATGTGTATCTTTAAAAAATCAGCATCTAAAAATATTCTACATTTGGCTTAAATTTGCATAGTTTTCTTCTCTCAGTTTCCTTGAGAGTGTTATAGTTCTGCTCTCAACTAAGATTGTTCATCTTTGAAGCTCTTAAAATTTCTTAGAATTCTCAAACTGTAAGATGATAGCAAGCACTACTGCTGTACAGAAGGCAATTCTGGCTTTATGTACTTGTGTTATGTCCTATGAACTGATAGTTCATGACTCCTGTTCATTAGAGTCTAGGGTGGTAATAAACTTTTCTATCATCTAAAGGCGCTCACACTTCATTTGTTGCTATCATGCTCTACTAGTGACTGATCATGGTTCCTCTTCAATTAGAGGGGGTGAAATTCTTTCCCCTGACTCTTCTTCAGACCTTGAGCTTATGGAGTTTCCCAAAGGCAAAAAGCACATGGTTGTGTTTATTTTCATTCTTTTTAAATTTTTAAAAAAATATTTATTTATTTATTTATTTATTTATTTATTTTCCCTCTTGTTGCCCTTGATGTTAGGACAGAGAGAATTGGAGAGAGGAGGGGAAGACAGAGATGGGGAGAAAAAGACAGACACCTGCAGACCTGCTTTACCACCTGTGAAGTGACTCCCCTGCAGGTGGGGAGCCGGGGGCTCAAACTGGGATCCTTAAGCAGGTCTTTGCGCTTTGAGCCACGTGCGCTTAACCCACTGCGCCACCGCCCGACTCCCTATTTTCATTCTTATAAAGAAACAAGACTAGGAGGAGGGCAGCGGCACACCCAGCTAAGCACACATATAACCAGGCACAAGGACCAGGGTTTTAGCCCCTACCCACCACCACCTACAGGGAGAACACTTCACAAGTGGTGAAGCAGGAATGCAGGTATCTATCTTTCTCTTTTCCTTTCTTTTTTTAAAAAATGTTTTATTTTATTTATTTATTCCCTTTTGTTGCCCTTGTTGTTTTATTGTTGTAGTTATTATTGTTGTTGTCGTTGTTGGATAGGACAGAGAGAAATGGAGAGAGGAGGGGAAGACAGAGAGGGGGAGAGAAAGACAGACACCTGCAGACCTGCTTCACCGCCTGTTAAGCGACTCCCCTGCAGGTGGGGAGCCAGGGTTCAAACCGGGATCCTTATGCCGGTCCTTGTGCTTTGCGCCACCTGCGCTTAACCCACTGCGCTACAGCCCGACTCCCTCTCTTTTCCTTTCTATACCCCCCTCAATTTCTCTCATCCTATCTAATATAAATTAGAAAGAAAAAAAAAGGAAAAAATGGCTTCTGGGAGTGGTGGATCCCTAGTGCAAGCACTGAGCCCCAATATAACCCTGGTGTCAGAAAATAATAATGATAATGAAATAACAAGAGAGAAAGAAAGAAGGGGCTAGACAACAAAAATCAACTGATCAATGAATAATTCAACCAGTCAGTCAATCAAAGATAACCCGATCTTTCCTTGACTCTTTTTATTTTTTAAAAAAAATTCCAGGGAGTCAGGCGGTAGTGCAGCGGGTTAAGTGCACATGGCGCAAAGCACAAGGAGTGGCATAAGGATCCCGGTTCAAGCCCCAGGCTCCCCACCTGCAGGGGAGTTGCTTCACAGGCAGTGAAGCAGGTCTGCAGGTGTCTGTCTTTCTTTCCCCCGTCTCCCCTCCTTTCTCGATTTCTCTCTGTCCTATCCAACGACAGCAACAGCAACAACCACTACAATTATAAAACAACAACAACAACAAAGGCAACAGAAGGGGAAAAAATGGTCTCCAGGAGCAGTGGATTCCTGGTGCAGGCGCTGAGCCCAGGCAATAACCCTGGAGACAAAAAAAAAAAAAATCTAGTAGCCTAAAAATTTATTTCTCAGAATTGAATATCATAGTCACATGATGACTCATCAATGCACACAAGGCACCATCCTAATGGATGTCATAAACTATCCAAAGAGAACCACAGAGGCCTCTGATTTAAACCACCTGCACCGGGGATCCACACTGACTATTAAAACTTTGTCAGGAGAAGGGTCAGAAACGAGAGAGAAAAGTTAAAAATGCACAGGACATTTTGGAGATTTTTCTGTGGCTCAACAATATAACTTCTTTTTAAATACTATTCTTTTTAAAAAATAATATTTATTTATTTATTGTATAGAGACAACCAGAATTGAAAGGGAAGGGGACATAGAGAGAGACAAAGACACCAGCAGCACTGCTTCACCCTCACAATACTTTCCCCTGCTGATAAGAATGAGGGCTGATAAGAAACAGGTACGCTCAACCAGGTGTGCCGCCTCCCGGCCCTAGAGTGTATTTTCAATCTAAAATCTTTCATAACAAGCACGTGAGGCTACTCCCAGAACTCTGGCAAGCTTTATTAAACAGAAAAAAACATCAACAAGTAGTACTATGAAAACAAAACACTCTCAAATGCAAGCATGAGTATGAACCTGCCCACATTGCTTTCTTTTTCTTTTTCTTTTTTCTTTTCTTTTTTTTTGACGAAAATTTGAGTGAGAAGGGAAACAATTGGCTATAGGAATAACAGTCACATCACATCCCAGGCTTTTCACCAGGGCAGGAAAGCTTTCCTAAGGAGACCCACCTACTGGGTAAGTAATGCAGAACTGACTCCGTGGTTTCATTGCACAGGAATGCTTGACCTGATACTCATTTTCAATTCTCAGTGGTAAGAGTAAAGTGCAATCTCACAACAGCTGTCAAATTCTTGATTCTGCTCCGCAGTAACTGCTTTGGTGCCTTTCTGAAGATGTAAGACACCAGATCAGCGAGCCACACGCTGTTGCTGCACTGTTAACACTAACTCTGGGGATGCTGGTGAATGAGGCTGAGTGGTTGCTATCTTCCCCTTAGGTACTTAGGGGAAAGACCTACGAATGCACCTATAGACAACGCAATGTACACAACCCACAATAGTGCAGAAATGTGTTTCTTTCCAAATCATTGCAGGCTAGCACCTCAGAGACATCCTCTTGGGAGTAGCCCTAGCTTGACTCTGTTCTTGAAATGTAGCTGCAAAACCTTCCTTCAGGTTGGTGCTGTGCTCTCTAACGACTCAGTGTACTTAAGTTCTTCACTTGTGATGAGCAGATATTCCATCAGGAGCTCTCACTGCACTCCGGGGGAAGCTGTCAGATGTTTTCTGCTCAACCAAGAATAGGAGGAAGCCGATGACAACATTTTGGATGATTGGATTCATTTCACAAAGGCTTGAAACAAAAAGAGACAGTGCCTGGTTTTACTCTGAATTGTTGTACGCTTTGGTTCTTAATCCCTGCTCATGTGTTTTTGACTTGAAATTAATATTAGGAGATCAGTGTTAACTGGCACTAACTATTTAACTTTGGGTCAGTCTTTTCACATCTGTGTTCAACAGTTTTAACCTGTGAAATGATAGTGTTGAACTGGATCATTTCAAAGGTCTCTTCTAATTCTGGTGATAACCATTAATCTTATAGCTGTGCCAATGAGGATAATAATTAAACTTTGTCTATCAAATTCTTTTTTTTTTGCCTCCAGGGTTATTGCTGGGGCTTGGTGCTTGCACTATAAATCCACTGCTCCTGGAGGCTGTTTTTTCCCTTTTGTTGCCCTTGTTGTTTTATCGATGTTGTGGTTATTATTGTTGTTGTTATTGATGTCGTCGTTGTTGGATAGGACAGAGAGAAATCGAGAGAAGGAAAAGACAGAGAGGGGAGAGAAAGATAGACACCTTCAGACCTGCTTCACCACTTGGGAAGCAACCCTCCTGCAGGTGGGGAGCCGGGGGCTCGAACCGGGATCCTTCTGCTGGTCCTTGTGCTTGGTGCAACCTGCACTTAACCTGCTGTGCTACCGTCCAACTCCCTGTCTATAAAATTCTAATAATAATTGAAGATTATAGACTCAAACTCTAGACCAACCTATAAACTGAGATGCCAATAGAAAAAAGGAAGCAAGAAAAGTGGAAGGTAGGAAGGAAGGATGGGAAGGAAAGGAGAGAGTGATAAAATGGAAAAGAAAGAAAATGAAGAAGCCTGCGATGGTGAGATAGCTCACCTCAAGGACACCTGCTACACCACTTGTGTGACCCAGGTCAACCAGCCACTGGCATGTCGTATGGGAATATTATGGCACTGGTGGAGAGTGTTCTGCTGTCTCTCTCTCTCTGTCTGTCTCTTTTTCTTTCTCTCTCTTTCTGTATCTGAAAACAGTTGGCCTGCTGTGCTTGAGGCCCAACAAAAACAAAAAATAAAAATCGAAAAACAATCTGCACTTCACATATGTAACAATCTGGCAAAGCTAGATCTGAACCAACCCTCTACACTGAATTTCCAGTTTGAATGAATGCTAGGAGAGAAAAGATGAGACACGCATTAAGAAGATGCTTGAGCAAATCTACAACGAGGCATAATCTGCAGACAAATGATCTAGCATTTTAAAAAGTCAATAGCAACGGGGAAAAGACATGATACAGTTATTCTGGCCTAAAGGAAACTAACATCCGGGGTGGTGGTTGAGCCGTTAAAGTGTGGGACTCGCAGGTGAGACCCTGAGTTCTGTTCCTGTCACCATGCGTGCTAGAGTGCATCCTGGCCTCTCATTAGACAGATAAGCACACTTTAAAAATAATGAGGCACAGTCGAATGCTAGTAAGTCAAACGTGAGCTACACCATAGACCCTTAGATAATATATAATACGGGGGGGGAGCTACTTTTAATTTTCGAATTCATCTTCTTTTTAATATATATGGGGCATATGACCAGAGTTCTTCTCAGTACTGATACATAACAGTGCTGGGAATTGAACCTCTTCTTAATACCTGTATTAAGAATTAATGGTGGTGGTCTGGCAAAACAGCTCCCATGGGAGGGTGCCCGCTTGGTGATGTATGGTACCCTGCTCTGGAGGGTGGGGGCTTTGGTCTTCCCATCTGTCTCTTTGCCTCTCTGTCTGTCTCTGAGAAAGTGGGCCTAGAGAAGCCCTGGAGATGACAACAAAATAATAATAAATAATAAATTGCCAACATAAACCTATGTTACAATAATAACTTGCCAACATAACCTGTGTTACATAAATGGTGCTATTGTAACATAGTAAAGTACTTCTTTGTGTGAAACATGCATTTAAATGATTCAGTTAAAAAGCAAAATATAAGTGTGGCACAGTGCTCCTATTTATCTAGGGTAAGAGGCAGGGATATAATATAATTTTTTTCATTCCATGGATGCCTACATATTTGTCACTTTGTAGAATAAATGCTGAGAGAGAAAAGTAATCCACTTCAAATAGGAAACCATTAAAAATGCAGAACTGATCTAAAAGTATTAGCAGGGTCTGATGAATATAAAGTGAGATTGACTAGAGCTTGGTTTATGTTGGCAAGTAACTCTGATGTTTAAAGTGCTTAGAAAATGTTCAGTCACGAGTGAGTCTCAGTGTGCATGTTATCCCTTACCTCTCTACCTGTGGTGCAGAGGGACCTGTGTTTGTCAGACTGGTGAGAGGTTCCCCAAACCCTTGAGCAAACAATACCGAAGTAGGAGCAATCAGAAAAGAAGAACAAAGCCATCAACGAAAGTAAAATATTAATACAAACTTGGTAGCAATTAAAAACCAAGGACAACTCAATAAGACACTAATGATGCACTGATAACAAGATGTACTTCCTGGAAATGACGGGCATTCCAACCATCTGCCTGTGGACCTCAACAGGAGGAGCTCCACAGCCTTGCAGAGCTCTTTGTAGCAGCCAGACTTCCTGGCACCATGCTGGATGAACATCCAGAGTCAACTCTCTGAGCCTAATTTTAGTTTATCAATATAATATGTCAGTAATTCTTCAGAACTCATGTAGTAGCTGTAAACATCCAGTGGAATTTTAAGTCCTTGGCACATAAACAGTAAAGGGTGAACCCCAAGGTTGGTGATAAATTATTGTACCTCTTAGAGGATCTCAAGACCCAACCAGTGGATCCAAAACTGCACATTGAGAAATGCTTCTTTAGAACCTGAACACTGCAACAGAATATGTGTGACTATCTACTCAGCCCACTTCTTAGGTCAGAAGGAGTTCTGGTGGTGGAATTGTGTGGAGTTGTACCCCTCTTATCCTATGATTTTTGTCAATGTTTCCTTTTTATTTTATTTTTTTAATTGCCACCTTAGTTATTTTTTTATTTTATTTATAAAAAGGAAACACTGACAAAACCATAGGATAAGAGGGGTACAACTCACGAGTATGGGATGATCCCACTCATAAAGTGTTTCCTTTTTATAAATAAAAATAAAAAAAATAGTCATGTGGATCTGTGTGTTGCTGCATGTGTGCTCTTAAAGGGTTCTCATTCCTCTTTTCAGGATGGCTCTTTCAGGTTTTTTAAAATCCCTTTATGCTCATTTCTCTTTAACTTTCCCTCAAAAGTTCTTTTTTTTTTTTTTCCTCCAGGGTTATTGCTGGGCTCCGTGCCTGCACCATGAATCCACCTCTCCTGGAGGCCATTCCCCTCCCCCTTTTGTTGCCCTTGTTGTTGTAGCCTCGTTGTGGTTATTATTATTACCATTGTTGATGTTGTTGGTTGTTGGACAGAGCAGAGAGAAATGGAGAGAAGAGGGGAAGACAGAGAGGGGGAGATAAAGACAGACACCTGCAGACCTGCTTCATGCCCATGAAGCGACTCCCCTGCAGGTGGGGAGCCGGGGCCTCAAACCAGGATCCTTAAGCCGGTCCTTGTGCTTTGAGCCATGTGCGCTTAACCCACTGTGCCACCGCCTGATCCCCTCCCCCCAACAGTTCTAACCCTAAAGAGAATGAATGCCAACAGATCAGCACTGTCATATGAAGCTAGAAATTGAATTAGAAATTGAAACTCAGACTATTTTTTCACATAATTCCAAGCAGGAAGGGACAGAATGGAACTGATACCAACTTCTTTGTTTTGTTGTGAGAAACATCTTGAAATTGCTTGAATGTCCTAATGAGCCCCTTAAAGGCCTTTGCTCTGTGGACACATAACATTTGCAAGATTAGGAATTCCATCTTGAAGGAAACTATGTCCCAGGAACCTTTCCCTTTTCAAGTACAGCACTGATACACTTGAGTGATTATAACAGACTCAACATTTCAGAAAGTAATGGGATTACTCTGGCACCACAGTTCACTGACTAGCCTCGTTTTGAAAAATCCATCTTGCTTAATGTTGGTACAGGGAGGTGAAACAGCCCTTACCTATGAGGGCTGAGGTCTGATACTCTGCAGTGGAGGAGCTTAGAATAACCAGGGAAATGTGCACGGGTAAGTTTGCAGAAGGCACTGAGTAAAACAACCCAGGATTTGCCACTGAGTTCAGAAAAGTGAAATTGGTTAGCTATGTGTCACTTTCAGTCAAAGCCAAAAAGGAACTGATGAAGGGTTGGTGCATAGAGTGCAGTGCGGAGGCTGAAAGGGTCATGCCTGCCCACTGCTGGCCTGGTCGAGGGGGAGTGTAGAATGCTCTTAGCCTCAGAACAATTTGCTCCACAGCCTTGAGTGATTGCTCAGTGTTAGGAGAGCAGGACTTGCATGCCTGAGCCCCAGAAACCCCAGGTTCTACCCCCAGCACAACATATGTCACAGCTGATTGGTCCTCTGATCTCTCTCATTCTCACAAGAGTAAATTTTAAAAAGAAAGGAAAGAACTATGTGATCCAACAGCCATTCATTCAATTCCCACCTACTATGATGCAGCTGTTACACTGAATCTATTTTTTTTAATTTTATTTGTGATTGGATAGATAGAGACAGAGATAAATTGAGAGGGGAGGTGAAGATAGAGAGGGAGAAGGGCAGAGAGACACCTGCATCCCTGCTTCTCCACTTGTGAAGCTTTCCCCCTGTAGGTGGGGACCAGGGGCTTGAATCTGGGTCCTTGTGCACTGTAGTGTGTGTGCTTAACCAGGTGTGCTACCATCTGCCCCTTTTTGTATCTTCTCTTTCTCCTTCTCCTGCTCTCTCTCTCTCTCGTTCGTTCTTGCTTTCTTAACACTGAATCCAGAAATGCACAGCAGACTCTATACAGTTGGGCTTACTGACTGGTAGGGAAGGAAATTCCAACAATATCCAAAAACTGTGTAGAGTCACGGCAGATTTTGTACATGATTAAAGGAAGAAGTGAGAAAGATACATAGAAATTCCCAGAAAAGAGAAAGAAAGAGGTAAACATTTCTGTAAAGATCTGATGATGTTCTAATGGGAATTTGATGGATCAATATCCAGGAGAGAGCAGAAATTGGGGGTTGGGGGCACTTCGGTTAAGGTATTCTAGGTAACCGATAAACTGTTACGCTTCTATGTAACTTGAGTTGAGAGATGTATATGTCCATGTGTTTATTTATTGGATAAAGGCAGTTAGAAATTGAGAGGGTGTGGAGATATAAAGTAAAAGAGACAGAGAGACACTGCTTCAACACTTGTAAAGCTTCCCCCCGGCAGTTGGGGCCCGGGGCTTCTGGGGGTTTGAGCACAGGTTCTTGTGCATTGTAACATATGCGCCTAACCAGGTGCACCACGTAGCCCCTGCTAAATTTCTTTACTGAAGTAACACAGCTGAGCTTCTACTGAATGTCTTTCCTCCTCTCCCCTCCCTCCTCTCCTCTCCCCTCCCATCCCCCCACTTCCCTTCCCTCCTGTCCCCTTTCATCTCCTTTTCTTCTCTTTTTCTGCCAGGATTATTGGTGCCTGAACTATGAATCCACTGTTTCTGGTGGCAGTTTTTTCCCCATTTTGTTGAACAGGACAGGGATAAATTGAAAGGGGAAGGGGAGATAGAGAGGGACAGAGAAAGACACCCACAGACCTACTTCACCATTTGTGAGCCATCTGCCCTGCAGGCAGGGAGCCTGGGGCTTGAACCCAGATTCTTGCAGGGGTCCTTGCACTTAGTACTATGTACATTTAACCTAGAGTACCACTGATCACTCACCCCCCCACACACACACACCACACTGAATTTCCTAACTAGACCAGTTGATAGACAGAACCAAGAAGCATCTGATAAATCGGAGGCATCTGATGTTAGACTGTGAGGGTAGCATCTCTGGTGTTACCCAGGTCCCAGAAATCTGAATTCCCTTCTCCCCTTGCAAATTTCAGATGAGTTTAGTGGGTGAGTTGAGGGAATCAAGTTGCATTTTCTTTTGCTGTTGTCTTTGGGACTTCACTGCTCCAGGGAGACTTTTTCAGATGGGAAAGGAACTAGAGACAGTGCTTACCCCAGTGTGGTGGGGGCTGGACTTGAGCTTGAGCTACATGCATAGGATCCAAAGCAGGACCCTCCCAGGACTGCTATCTAGCTGACCCAAAAGTTGCAGTTTTGTCTGAAAAGGACTGAAGAGCAGTGAGCCAGGTCCAGTGTTTATAGAATCAGGGTATGAGCCCAGGTTCCTTGTAGACACAACAGAGGCATGCCCCTTTTAAAATAAAATTAAATAGAATATTGTAGACTACTACTGCATTCAAAGATTTTCTCTTTTTAAGTGATTATTTAAAAAATATATATTTGTATTTGTTTGCTTATTGGATAGAGACAGACAGAAATCCATAGGGAAGAGGGGAAAGAGAGGGAGTGAGAGAGACACTTGCATCATTGCTTCGCCACTCATGAAGCTTTTCCCCTGCAGATGGGGACTGGGCACGTGAACCTGGATCCCTGTGCATGGTAGCACGCACATACTATAAGGGGAGACACTACCTGGCTTCTCAGAGGGTTTCTATTCCTAAGGTATTTCAGAAGAAAAGTAACCTCATTGTGTATCTGTTTCTAAAAGTTTACTTATTTATTTATTTTATGAGGGGGGGAGAGAAAGATTCACCAGAGCATCATTCAAAAAGCCAGGAATCAAACCTAGGGCCTCATAATTGCAAAGAATTTGCTCTATCCACTGAGCCACCTCCCTAGCCACAAATAAAAATAGTTTAAAGAACAAACTATAGTCTGCATGTTATGAAACAAATAATTTCACCAAAGTCTACTTGTGATGACAAAATTGAGATGTTTGACATATTGTGCTGCAATATTTGAAACTGCTTATAAGTCTTTAAAGCAGCTTTTTTTTTTACCTGAAAAAATTAAACCTGCCTATTGTGAAGACTTCTGTACCAATAGAGGAGAAATTCAAACATAACTTGTTTCTTTTTAAGTACTTCCTTAAGGCAGACCTCTAGGAATGCATGGCAAAAGATGTGAAGTTTGCTGCTTTCTTCTTCTTTTTTTTTTTTTAGCCTTAGCAAAGCCATTTATATTTGCAGATGTCATTCTGAGTAGGCTCTGGAGTGGCAGTGGCATCTTCATTGCCTGTTTAAACACCATTCTGGATCTATGGAGAGGAATGGGACCAAATGCTCTGAGTTTCTGCTTTCACAAGAGAAATTACTGGGGAAAATAACGCTTTTTCCAAATTATACCTCAGAGAACAGGTACATTAAAAAAAAAAAAAGAGAAGAAGAAGAAGAAGAGAGAGAGAGACATTTAAGGGAAGTCACCATCCCTGTGATTGATCAGTTCAGCATGTCTGAAGTGTTCATCATATTAAGAAGGAAAATCTTTAGAAGCCTGTAATTGTAAATGTTTTTCAAGAATCCCACGTTTAATCTGTCATGGAGATGATGCATCGGATCTGTGCCACCTTTAACTTCCCTGACATCCTACCCCATGGGAGAGGGCCAAAATTAATCAAGGTAATTCTGTTGGATGACCTACTTTGGCATTTTCATCTGATGGAGCCAGGAAATGGGCTAGCTAATAGTCCATTTTGGAGTATTCTAAGATCTTAGCAATTCCATATTTAAGGAGGTTAATAGGATACTAATTGGAGCCTCGGTGAAAAGTTCATGAGAAAATGAACTCACCTGGCTAGGAGGACTTCTGCTCAGCTCAGTGGCCTCCTCGCTATAAAGACGCCCCCAGAGCCTTCACCTTGGGACTCAGAGGGGAGAGACATGCATAGTCAGCACCCTGTCTCCTAGCCCTAGGGGAACAATGACTCTCCAAGTGCCCAGGTCACAGGCCACCAGTGAGATCAGACGTCTATTCCTCCTTATGAAACGGAAGCCAAGTGAAATACACCAGAGGTGGGCATTGGGGGGAGGGGGTAAGGCACATTTCACGACTGTAAGGAACTTGTAGGAAAAGCACTGGTTTGGTTGATACTTAGGACGTTGCAATTTAAAAATAAATCAACTTCTGTCCATATACTCTGCAGAAGTAAGAGTTACCTCTCCTCTTTTTTTTTTATTTTATTTTAACAAAAGTGGTAGGCAGGGGCCTTCTTAGGGACTAGCTAATGGTTCTATTTGTCAAGATTAATATGGAAGTGATGATAATATGCCTTCTCAATTTCCTCCCCTATAAATATTTGCAATGACTCCTGGGTGACATGGGACATTTGTCAATGGAAAAGGCAGCTCTCTGAAGGAGTTTTGGCTTCTCTCCTGCCCAGTGGCTCCTCTAGCAATGTCATACCATCCTGTTATCATTTCTCACCTTGCTCTCACCATCTCTCACACCAGATGACACAACTGGCTTTTTCTAACATGCCCCATGGCTTTTCCTGCAAGAGGGCTGGGACTTTTTCCACCCTAAAGGCTTATGGTATCTCTCCTCCCTCTCTCTTTCTCTCTCCTTCCCTCCCTCCCTCCCTCTCTCTCTCCCCCTCCCCCTCTCTCTGTCTCCCCCCATCTTCCCCTGTCTTCCCCTGTCTTCCAAGATCTCAGAAGTGACTGAGAGCCCCCCCTCAAAAAAAAAAGAAAAAACAAACCAGGGGTTGGGCAGTGGCACAGTGGATTAAGCCACGTGGCACAAAGCACAAGGACCAGCGTAAGGATCCCAGTTCCCGGGTCGAGCCCCAGGCTCCCCACCTGCAGGGGAGTCGCTTCACAGGCGGTGAGGCAGGTCTGCAGGTGTCTATCTTTCTCTCCCTCTCTGTCTTCCCCTTCTCTCTCCATTTCTCTCTGTCCTATCCAACAATGAACAACATCAACAATGGTAATAATGATAACCACAATGAGACTACAATAACAAGGGCAACAAAAAAGAGGGGAAAAGTGGCCTCCAGGAGCGGTGGATTCATGGTGCAGGCACCAAGCCTAGCAATAACCCTGGAGGGGAAAAAAAAAAAGCTGTAATCTCTGGGCATTGATGGTGGAGTAGATTGTTTGCCAAACGATTTCCATAACTGTCAACCGAAATCAGAAAAACAATCTCACTGTGCTGGACAGATGCATTTCCTGCATTATTGATAGAGCAGCTCCAGAGTCGTGGGGAAATATAAAGCATTGTTCTATTTACACAAGGAGATTGGCCAAGTGCTTGAGCTCAATTTGAGGGACAGGCACTTACAGGAAGTGAGATATAGTCAACTAGGTCAGAGTTATATTTCAGGCCCACGTTACCTCCATCCATTGTCTGCACAGTGGAATCTCCAGGCTCTCTGCTCCCCTCCCACCTCTTACTTTCAGGCCAGTTTTGTGGTTTACTCTCAAGAGTGAAGGAGTGCTCAGAATCAACAGGTAGAGAGCCCCCTGGAATGGTTGTGTTGGCTTTTTTTTTCCTTCCTCTTTCCCAAGAGCCTCCCTGATTCTGCAAACTGATCTTGCCGTGTTCATTGAAGCACAGCTCTGAGCATGGAGCCTGTTTCCCCGACTACCGCATGACAGAACAGTTGAATTTGTTTTCACCTGATGAGCCACACAAATCCAGGGGAAAATGAGCCAGATACACCTCACGCCTCCCAGCTTTGCCAGGAGTTGTGTTCTCAGTTGTGCAACTGTTTCCACTTGCTGATTCCATCTGTGATTAATGCCTGGTGATCCTATTTGCTGAACAGGAAACCCTGGAGCACCGGGCACTTCACATTTATTATCACTAATCCACAGAACACGCTGAACAAGGTGGAGCCTGCTTTTAAAATCTTCATCACTTCTGATGTAGAAACCTATGTTTAAAGAGATCCTACAGTTTGGCTGAGGTCACAGGGCTCTTAAATAATTCTGGGATTTGAAGGCAGTTTTGACTTCTCTGAACAATTCTGCTAGATAGATATGCATGTGTCTTCATACACTGAGATACAGGCAAAAATATATTATGTGTTGGACTATTTGGCTTCTATTGTACACTTTTCAAAAAATATTTATGGGAACATGTATACAAACGTGCGTGCGCACACACACACACACACACACACACAGAATAATTTTCTCTGCAGAGGTAAGAGATGGTGTAGTAGTCGCTGCATATACATGGAAGGCATTTAACCAGGAGAACTCATCACAAGGCTCTAGGGGAGTTTCTCTATCACAAGGACTTCAATTCTGCCCTTAGGAGAATGGCTCTAGAGCTCACAGAGGATCAGGAAATCTAAACTCTATGCTGAGCAAATAAAAGCCTTGATGGCTTAGTTTCCTCTTGTTTTTATGAAAATGCATAATTTGCAACCCAGGAAGTAGTCAATCACAGAGCACAGAGCTTGCAATTAACTCCCGGTTCAGTTCCCTGGATCACAATCTTGCTCACACTCTTGAATAAAACTTAAAGAAATGCACAAAATGCATAATCCATACATACTTTTTAGAAACAACGTAGGGGTTCATTTATTAATAATATATACATATAAACTAAATTTTCTGGGAACACGATATATATAGATTGGCCTTAGTAGAAAATTAAATTAATGTTAAAATTAAAGGCCAAATCATGTGACAAATCAATTCACCAACCACTCAAAGGTCTGTTATTGCTTTTACTTTTTTGTTCTACTTCTTTTTTAAAAAAATTAATCTTACTAGTGATTTAATATTGATTTACAAAATTGTAAAATAACACGTATAATTCCATACCATACAGAGTTCTGTGTTCTCATTCCCTCCCCTGGAAACTGCACTAGTTCTTTCAAGGTCGGATATGGGTTGGCTTATTTCTATAACTACCTATCTATATTTATATGTATTTGCCCATTTTTTCTATGCCTTCTCTTTCTAAATCACACCTACTACTTCTGAGTGTCTTTCCTTCTGTTTTATTGTTGTTGTTTTTTTCTTTCCCTCCCTCCCTCTCTCCCTCCTTCCTTTCCTCCACCCCTCCCTCTTTTTCTTCTTCCCTCTGTTTCTTTTATTTATTTATTTTCCCTTTTGTTGCCCTTGTTTTTAATTGTTGTTGTAGCTATTATTGATGTCATTGTTGTTGGCTAGGACAGAGAGAAATGGAGAGAGGAGGGGAAGACAGAGGGGGGGAGAGAAAGATAGACACCTGCAGACCTGCTTCACCGCCTGTGAAGCGACTCCCCTGCAGGTGGGGAGCCGGGGGCTGGAGCCAGGATCCTTATGCTGGTCCATGTGCTTCACACCATGTGTGCTTAACCCACTGAAGTATTGCCTGGCCCCCTATTATTTTTAATTATTTCCTTTCCTCTAGGGTGGCATGGCTTTGTTCAGATTACAGTCTTCTTTCACTAAATCCTGGTCTTGTCACAAGAGGATCTGGCTGCAGGGCATACCCTCTCTTGCAAAAGAGATGCAGATCTGTGGCTAGAAGCAGCTGAGAGACTTATCCCCTGGGATGGAGTGGGACTCCCTGTCTTTGCCACAGCCCCTGCCTGAGCCCTTGGAGCTTAAGGTGGTAAGTTGCTATCTTTGCTCATCTGTTGTCTCAGTTATCTTACCCTGAAAAAAAAAAAGGCAAATCTACCCTATCTGAAATGCAGAAGTAGGGGATAGAGGAACCAAAGGCATGGAGCTTAAATAAAGTGAAACAAAAAGGGGTGCTGGGTTTAAAAAGTCAAAGCCCTAACCCACTAGGGAAAGATAGAAACAAGCTGGGAGTATGGATCAACCTGCCAACGCCCATGTCTAGCGGAGAAGCAATTACAGAAACCAGACCTTCCACCTTCTGCACCCCATAGATATCTTTGGCCCATACTCCCAGAGGGATAAGGAATAGGGAAACTTCCAGTGGAGGCGATGAGACATGGAACTCTGGTGGTGGGAATTGTGTGGCATTGCACTCCTCATATCCCACAATCTTTTTGATACTTATTAAATCACTAATTAAAAAAATAGTCAAGCAAGGACTTGACCCCTACTGCTACCACATACATACCCTCTTTCCACCTTCTTCCGCTTTTTAAGAACTTCTTACAATGACAAATACAAGAAACAGCCTATTTTCAAAAAATGTAGTTTCCCCTCAAGTAACCAAGAAAGATGGAAACTTATACCACCTGCCAGATGATAATCTGCCTTTTTCTATTTGTTCCATCAGCTATATAGAGAAGAATTAACAATTTTGTCAAAATCTCCAAGTGTTTGTCTGCTTTTTCCTTTTAGATGTGTTAATTTTCGGTTCATATTCTTTAAAACTATTATTAGGTAGCAATGTGTTTAGAATTGCTAAGATTTTGTGATGAAACAATATTTTACTTCCAGGAAAATACCTCTCCCTATCTGTCACAATATTCTATTATGCCATTAACACTGACATAACTACATTTTCTTCCACTTATTGGTGGGATGTGTTTTATTTATTTCCAACATGTATGTGTTTTATATTTAAAGTGTGCTTCCTCTACATAACACACAGGCGTCTTCTTTCCATTCCTCCTAAGTATCTTATACTGGAGTAATTATCCCATGTGTATTTCATATAATAGTTGGTAAGGTTTCTTGAACCACTTGTTTTTTCTGGTCTCATTTAGTCGTGGTGCTTTGTCCTTTCCTGCCTTCTTTGGGGAGATCCTGGATTTTTAAATATTCCATTTATTTGTGTGCTGACTCTCCTACTCTTCTGTAGTGTGTGTTCTAGGCACCAGTTGTAAGATACTATAATCTATATTCAAATCATATTGTGTTTCTTTATGTGCAGTATCAACCTCTTACCATGATGTAATTTATTCTAGCTTTTAAAAAGAAAAACCATATCCCTTAGGATTTCAAATACATCTTGTAGACTATCAACCCATACTGTTTATTTTTGGATATAGAACCACTCAAGAAGCAGAGGAAATCTGTGGATCTCCAACCATGTATTATGTACACACACAGTCACATATTACATAAAGTACAACTTTGGAGGGATAAACCCACATAGAAATCTAATTCATGGACTCCTTGTTTAGGATGATGTGTAATGTTCAACTAACTCCAGACTGAATCTGAAGCACAGGGTTTTCTTAGTTCATAAAAAAAATAAAGGTAAAATAGCAATATTACCAGGGATGATGGCTTACAGAGGGTGATGGTGAAGAAGAAGAAGGAAGTGAAGGAGGAGAAGGAGGAGGAGAAATATAAATGTAGACTAATTTCCAAGTTTATATAATGGTAAGTTTTTAGCATCTAGTCATTTCCCTAAATTTTGAGTCAGTGTTTTTTAAAGTCTTTTATCTATCTATTTATTTATTTTAATGAGGAACAGGGGTAAGGGAGGGTTAGGAAGAGAAAGAGAGAGGAGAATGTTAAGAGCACTGCTCAGCTCCGGCTTATGGCGATGTTGCGGGTTGAACCTGGAAGCTCTGAACCTCTGGCATAAAATTCTTTTTCCTAATCAGTATGCTGTCTCCCCAGCCCATGAGTGAGTGTTTTGCTCAGGTGTTCTAGAAAATTACTTTAAAATTTCCCATGAATTTTTGAATTTATAATTTTTTTTGAAGATAGTTGGGATTTAAAAGTTGAGTAGGGGCTAGGCAGTAGCACAGCAGGTTAAGTGCACATCATGGAAAGCTCAAGGACCGGATTAAGAATCCCGGTTTGAGCCCCTGGCTCCCCACCTGCAGGGGGGGGGTCACTTTGCAAGTGGTGAAGCAGGTCTGCAGGTGTCTGTCTTTCTCTCCCCCTCTTTGTCTTCTCTTCTCTCTCAATTCTCTCTGTCCTGTCCAACAACAATAACAGCTATAACAGCAACAACAATAACAACTACAACAAGGGCAAAAAAACAAGGGCAAAAAAATGGGGAAAATGGCCTCCAGAAGCAGTTGATTTGTAGTGCCGGCACCAAGCCCCAGCAATAACCCTGGAAGCAAAAAAAAAAAAGTTGAGCAATACAGCTTCTAGATGAATAACCTTGTCCACAACTACCCAGCACCCAGGCATAGCCAGAATGCATATTGTCTTCTTCCCATTCCCAAACTATAAACCGTTCCTGTACTTCAGGGAGTCTGATGAATTACCTTTCATTATATTGCTAAAAAACTCTTATTTTAATAGGGGATAAATAAATGATGTGATAGGTATAACCCAGAGCATCTTGAGCATGTCAGAGACATGGAAATAACTGGGAGGCTTATTCTCAGGGTCCATCTTCCATCTTGGGCTCCCACATATTATACAGGAAATAATTGAATGAAATAGAGATTGGGTCATCCTCTGTGTGAAGAAGGAGTTAATAGCTTTGCTTATGGACACCAGCAACTATTACATAACACATTTTCTCATAACCAACAGACAAGAACAAGAGGTTCATCCAACTTGACTTGTTTGCCCTGAAATGTGAAGTCCTATTAACATGGACTATGGGACTGGGGTGCTTTGAATGGAAAACAAAATCATCCCTCAAATTTTCTTCAGTTAAACTAAAAACATCATCTCAAAAGATAGCTAACACTGACACAATAGCTTTAAAAACGTCTACTTACAAAACAAGGGCAACAAAAGGGGGAAAAATGGCCTCCAGGAGCAGTGGATTCATGTTGCAGGCACTGAGCCCCAGCAATAACCATGGAGGCAAAAAAAAAAGTCTCCTTACATGTAGTTGCTACGATAGGAAACTCTTCTTTTCTCTTCTTTTGTGTAAGTATTTTATACAACTCACAACACACCTACTTCTGAACCATGGATGGAGACTTAAGGAAGTGACCAAAACAATTAAGAATTGATGCAATTAACCTCTGTGTTTTGTTTTTGACCCAGTCTTTATGACTGCCTGTTAAACTCTGGAATACCCCAAGCCCAGAGTGGGGGCGAGTTTGTACACACACACACACACACACACACACACACACACTCATTCACACACATGCACATATTTACACACACACCCGGACACATACACTCTTGTGCAAATACACCAACTGCAATAGCATTTTTAATTGAAAAGCATAAATTTGGACTGCTAAATCTATTAACGATTTGTTTTAATTAGGAACCCAGCTGCTTCCTGAGATTTTGTAGGCTGGGTTTCAGAACTTTTGCCATACTGAAAATGAGTCTCCAGTGGGTTGCTTCAGTCTTTCAGATCAGCATTTTTAAAGACTTGTTGGGGGGGTGGCGAATGCAACTGCTTCTCTGCTATAAAATCACAGCTGCTTTTGTCCTTGGGTGAGGACAGGGCTGCTTTATTACTAGATCCAGTGTTCTGACCCTGACCTCTCACTTGGACCAGGGAGGTTTAGCAGGCTTCCCAATCTTTGGATCACCTTGCTTTTTGACTTTGCCAACTTAGCATCTCAGTTGAATTTTGAGGTCCCTAGTTATCCTGCTGTTGACTGGGGGAGCTGTTACTTAATTGGTCTAAAACATTAATATGTATATGCCATTCCCCACTAGCTAAAAAGATTGTTATGTACAACTTGGTTCAGGCAAGTAGGTTTTGTAAAGCAATACCATTTCCTTACTTCTTTTCTGTGGCTTAGTTAATACCAGCAACAGAAATGTTAAATAGAGTATAATGCATTCCTCTTGTCAGTGACTATGGAAGTCACTTATTAATCTCCTTGCTCCCTTTTCCATTCGCTCATTTGCTGGGCTAGCATGGGGGTGCCTCTTCCTGGTTATGTACTCTCTGGGTTGGAGAGAATGCTACCGGAGCCAGCCTGGGCTGCTACTCACTCTGCGACGTGAGGGAGATGACTCAGGAAACAAACATGTGGCGCGAGGCAATGAATTATCTTTACTGATCAGAGAGCCAAGGCTTTAAAAGGACAGACCTGGAAATGGCAAGTTGGAAATGAAAATGGCTAGGAACAGGGCGGAGAAAGGCAAAATGGGGCTGGAAAGGTAGGAACTTCCTTAGCAACTGTTGCGAGGGTTTTAACTGGTAGGATTAATGATACCCTGCAGGCAGGGAGGGTCTTGAGGGTAGAAAGAAGATATATCAAAGGAATGGAATCGGTGGGGATCTTTCAGGCAAAACAGTGATTATATAGACAGGCCATGGTATCAGGAATGCAGGGTACTTTGTGAGCCCTGCCAAGCTCACCCACATCTGCACAATTTCCCGACATCTTCCCCTTTCTTTTTATCTAATGGCCATACTATCAGGAATGCAGGGTGGCTTGTGAGGCAGGGAGTCTGATAAGACAGGGAAAACCTTTGGGGTTAATCCTCTCCTTCCTTGCTCAACCTCTCCATAGAGAGAGAGACTGACAGGATAGACACACTCCTCAGGTCAAGCCCTGCCAAGCTCAACCACATTCTCACAATTTCCCGACACTTATTTACTCATTCAGTCCTTACCAGTGACCTAGTATGCCTAAATGCACAACATTAGGAATATGGAGTTTACTAGGGTTCTTCTGCGTTTTGGGAGTTCTAGTCTAATGGACTTTATAGGAGTTGGGAAAGAATGGAGTAGGAGTTGGAAAAAACTCTACCTTAGAGTGTGTCAAATGCTAGCAGAGATATTGCAAAGTGTATTGGGTACATGGGTGAGAGTAAAACTGATTGGGATAGGGGAAATGATATCAAGTGAAACTTTGTCTTCTTGGTGTTAGGGATGCCATCACTATGAGGCCAGGCAGTGGTGCATCTGGCTATGTGTACACATTACAGTGCACAAGGACCTGGGTTCAAGCTCCTGGTCAGGGGTATAGGTGTCTCTCTGTCTGTATTCCACTCTATCTCTCCGGCTCCTCTAAATTTCTTTCTGTCTCTATCTAGTAACACACACACACACACACACACACACACACACACACACAGGATGTTATCACTGAGTATTGTTGAATACATGTTGAAAGAAGGAAGAGTGGGTGAATGGCAAACAAATCAGTAGGACCTACGAGCTGATTGAATTGGGGTGTTAGCAATGTTTAAGGGGGAAAAGTCTACACTGGACTTTGTGGTAAGTATAGATGTGCCTTTCTACACTGAAGCCTCTTCCTAAACATTGAAGTGTAAAGGTTGAGATAGATTGCTTACTCACCATTTGAAGATGTTGCATAGCCATTTGAAAAACAGCAACCAGAATATAGTATAAAGTTTGGACTAGCCAGTGTCAATATTTGTATAAATTCAATTATGAATGGAACATTTAGAAATGCTATATGAATTCAAATGGCCATGTGTTAATTCCTTTAAATATATTTATTTATCAAGAGGTTAGTTCTGCATTGGTATAATAGAAAATAGCATTTTAAAATTTACTCTCTTGCCCTTTATAGTAAGAGTTTGCTGATCCCTGAAATGGTATGTAGACATATCTCATTTTACTCCACTTCACTTTATGGTGCTTTGCAGATACCACAGATTTTTACAAACTGAAGGACTGTGGCAACCTTACGTGGTTTGCTTCTGTTGGCAGGATTTTTCTACCAGCTCCTGCTCACTACCTGTCTCTGTGGTAATCTTGGAAATACTGTAAGTTTCTCACTATCAGTATGTCTGTTGTGGTGATCTGTGCTCAGTGATTATGCTACCATAATAACATCTGGGGGTGGGGTCACCTCAAAACATGTTTATAGAATAAAACAAACTTAATATCTGTTTTGTATATTCAGACTGCTCCAAGGACTAGCCCTCCCATGTCTCTCTTTCCCTTTGGGCTTGAGAAGAAAAAAAAGAAAGAAAGAAAGAGAAATTGAAATTGAATTTAATTAAGTCAACTAAGGGGGTCAGGCAGTAGTGCAATGGGTTAAGTGCACATGGCGCAAAGCATAAGGACCACTATAAGGATCCCTGTTCGAGCCCCTGCAGGGAGGTCGCCTCATGAGTGGTGAAGCAGGTCTGCAGCTGTGTATCTTTCTCTCCCCCTCTTCTCTCTGCCCTATCCAACAACAATAACAACAAGAAAATAACCACAACAATGATAAACAACAAAGGTGACAAAGAGAAAAAAATGGCCTCCAGGAGCAGTAGATTCAAAGTGCAGGCACCGAGCCCCAGCAATAACCCTGGAGGCATTTTTTAAAAATTCAGTCAATTACTATACCTGTCATGAACTTTAATTGCTCAAGAGAAGAATCCAAGGGTGTGTCTGACTTCCTTGCCATTCAACCCTTTAGCAATAATCAACCACCCATCAGTTAGTGCCATCAATATCCAAACAAGGCCCACCACCAGAGAAAAAACAATGGGACTCACTGAAGGATCAAACTATGGTCCACTATTAGTTAGCAATATAGTAATTTCTTTTTTTATTTATTATTTATTTATTTATTTACTCCCTTTTGTTGCCCTTATTGTTTTATTGTTGTAGTTATTATTGTTGTTGTTGTTGTTGGATAGGACAGAGAGAAATGGAGAGAGGAGGGGGAAGACAGAGAGAGGGAGAGAAAGACAGACACCTGCAGACCTGCTTCACCGCTTGTGAAGCAACTCTCCTGCAGGTGGGGAGCCGGGGCTTGAACCGGGATCCTTACGCCGGTCCTTGTGCTTTGCGCCACCTGCGTTTAACCCACTGCGCTACAGCCCGACTCCCAGCAATATAGTAATTTCAATTAAACTTTGTTTATTTTTAAGACACAATGCCACTGCACACTTTAGAGACTATGGTGTAGTGTGAACACAACTTTTTTTTTATTGATTGATTGAATAATGATCCACAAGACTGTAGGATAAGAGGGGTACAGTTCCACACAATTCCTACTTCCAGAGTTCTGTATCCCATCCTCTCTCCTGATAGCTTTCCTATTCTGTATCCCTCTGGGAACATGGAACCAGGATCATTATGGGGTGCAGAAGGTGGAATGTCTAGCTTCTATATTTGTTTCTCCACTGGACATGGGTTTGGAAGGTCAGTCCATACTCCCAGCCTGTTTCTGTCTTTCCCTTGTAGGGCCTGGATCTGGAGAGACAGGGTTCCAGGACACATTGGTGAGGAGGTCAGGATGGCATCATGGTAACTTCTGCAAATTGGTGGTTGAGAAGCATCTGGAGTTTGAGTGTAAAGTCCTTTAGAGGCCCACAGGAGGGTCCACAATGTGGTGAACACAACTTTTGTTTTTATTGTATTTTAATTTCTTAAAGTGTTTTTTTAAAATTTTTAAATCTTTATTTACTGGATAGACACAGCCAGAAGTTGAGAGGAAAGGGGATGATGGACAGGGAGAGAGACAGAGAGACACCTGCAGCACTGCTTCACCACTTGTAAAGCTTTCCCCATGCAGGTGGTGACCAGGAACTCAAACCTGGGTCCTTGTGCACTGTACCATGTATGCTCAACTAGGTGTGCCACCTGGCCCCTAATCTTTTTTTAATTTGCTTTTTTCCCCCTTTTGTTGCCCTTGTTGTTTTATTGTTATTGTAGTTATTGTTGTTATTGATGTTATCATTGTTGGATAGGACAGAGAGAAATGGAGAGAGGAGGGGAAGACAGAGAGGAGGAGAGAAAGATAGACACCTGCAGACCTGCTTCACCACCTGTGAAGAGACTCCCCTGCAGGTGGGGATCTGGGGGCTTGAACCAGGATCCTGATGATGGTCCTTGCACTTGGTGGCATGTGCACTTAACCCACTGTGCTACCACCCAACCCCCGTTTTCGTTTTTTTATTTTTTTTAATTTTATTAGTGATTTAACATTGATTTACAGAATTACATGTTAACAGGAGTATAAATCCACACCATTCTCACCCCTAAAGTTCTGAATGTTCAGTTTAACGGCTGCAAGCCAGGGCAGTTCCCCTAAGGTTGTAGACATGTGCCAATCATCATCTCTATAACTATCTGATACATTTCTAGATAATTTTTCCCTTTTACTTTCTGATCCAATCCTCTCTTCCCCTCCAAGCCTCACAGGACAACTTTACTACCTCCATATGTGCCTCTCCTTTTCCTCCTTTTTTTCTGGGTGCTGATAGAGCTGGAGTTCAGAGGCCTTTTATCTTCTTCCTCCTATCACTTCTCCCCCACTGGGAGTATGGGTCAAGGTTGCTTTTGGGGTACAGAATGTAGGATGAACACAACATGTGTATGTACCAAGAAAAGAAAAAAAAAGTATGATGCCTTGGTTTAGTATCACTTTGTTTTATTGCAACATTTACCTTACCATGACCTTCAATGTGCTACAGCGGTCTAGAACTGAAATCGTAGTATCTGAGATATGTCTGCAGCAGAAAGCTCTTGCCCTGGAGATAGCTGAAAAAAAATCAAAGGGAAAAATGGATTTATTTATACAAAGCCTGATTAATTAGTTGGGACCATAGCTTCTAGGGACTTGGGCAAATTTGGAGAGACACCCAGAACTATTTTGTAGAGCATTTATGCATTCAGTCCATTGGTTAATGTGAGATGGTATCTCTTTCATGTGAGGCCAAGAAGCATGAGTGGGGGTAACCTGGCTTTAAGGGCCACTAGAACCTCTAGCCTGAGCCAACAATTGGGCACCCCAAGGAGTAGCCACAGGAGGGCAGCAAAGTCACATGACATTGAAACATACACTTGAGCGTGAGAGTCATCCACAGTGGTTTAGCAAACACCTTTGGCCTTTCATGCAGTGAGCAGCAATCTCCAGTGGAAACTTCTTCACTGCAGCTATATGTTTTCTTAACAACCTCTAGTGGATCTGAACTAAGAAATATTCACAACTGAAATCTACTTTGGGGAGAAGCCAAGTATGTAAAAACAAGACAGAACTGTGGTGAGAATGAGTTTTTGTCAGTAGTGAAAAATGAAGTTTTCTCTTCTGGAGCAATATCTCCACTTAGGGAACTAGAGTTCACATTTTAACTGATTCCTTCACAAGAAGATTAACTCATTCTAGCAAATAGCCCTTCAATGGAAAAAATAATAGGAATAGAACCGTAGTGTTTTATAAACAATGAATATTTAGAAATATAGTGTATTTCTATTTTATTTGTGAAAGCCATAAGGAAATTTAGTAAAAACAATTAGCTTGGTAAAACCGTGTGTGTGTGTGTGTGTGTGTGTGTGTGTATGTGTGTCCTTTTTCATAGTTATTTTTTAACTGCATATACCTATTTCTAGTTCATATTTATTGGCCACAATCCTTGCAGCCTTTAGCTGGGGGAGGTGTGAGAAAACAATGCATTAGGGTACTAGATAAACTATATACCTTCTCTTCATTTTAAATGGTTTTTCAAGTTATAGCATAACTTTCTCATTTGGAACCTTCTGAGACTTGCTTCTAGGATGATAATCTTTAATGCTAACAAATTGAAGGACTACCTTCAAGTGTTAGCTAAGTGTATAGATTTATTGGTTTGAATGATATTCCATAGATGAACAAGATCATCTGATATTTGTCTTTCTTATTTATTTGTTTGTTTATTTATTACCAGAGCACTGCTCAGCTCTGGCTTATAGTGGTGCATGGGATTGAACCTGGGACTTTGGAGCCTTGGGCATGAGATTCTCTTTGCATAACCATTATACTATCTACCCCTTCCCTATTTGTCTTTCTCTTTCTGGCTGATTTCTCCTCATCATAATCCCCTGCAGTTCCCTGCATATCGTAGCAGAACATAAGGTCTCATCTTTCTTTACAGCTGATTAACATTCCACTGTATGTATAAACTACATCTTCCTGATCTATTCACTGCCACTAGGCTCCTGGGTTGTTTCCAGGTCTTGATTATTGTATACAATGCTGTAATGAACATGGACACATGCTTATGTCTCAGCATAATATTTATTTTTTTAACCAGGAGCATTTATTACAGAATTAAACTTCTCATCAAAATCCCCCACCCTCAAAAGGAAAACTTAGTCTATTTTTGAGCAATATGTCTTGTTCTCCTTTGTATTGGGTCTTATTTGAACTCTCTCATGAGAAGTTGCCTCACAAATGGTTCCTTTCTTTGCTCTTAGGAAAATATTTGTTTTGTTCTTTATGAGCTGTGGCAGATATATGGGGTGTATTGGGTAGGGAAAGGGCTTGCCCATATCCAGGCACATTGCATGTATCTGTGGAAGCGAACAGTTACTGAGCAGAAGTAGGAGATTTGGAGGGACATGCATGCCACTAGCTTTCTTAAGAATACTTCAAAGGGACTGGGCATAGTTTGTCTAATCTGTTGTCTTCTGTAGCAGTTAATCTCCCACACTTCATCCCGACCCTCCTTGACTCTTTCATGTTTTTATATTGTGACCACTGTTCCTTTTATTGCACCTATGACTGTGTTCTAGACTAAGAAATCTCCGACTTTGGTAGAAGTAATGAGAAGGCAATAACCATTAATGGGGTGAGCCAGCTCCTGTTGGATGAGTCTTCATGATAGGCACAAGATTTGCATTGCAGAATATATACAAGTTTCCAGGACAGTCAGTTGGGAGACACATCTATAAAAAAAACATACAAACTTGATGGTGTAGAAGTTTGATTTTGGGAGTCAGGCGGTAGTGCAGCATAAGGATCGGCTTCAGTATCCGGTTCGAGCCCCCGGCTCCCCACTTGCAGGGGAGTCGCTTCACAGGCAGTGTAGCAGGTCTGCAGGTGTCTATCTTTCCCTCTCTGTCTTCCCCTTCCCCTCTCGATTTCTCTCTGTCCTATCCAACAAGGAACACAACATCAACAACAACAATAATAACCATAACAGGGCTACAACAACAAGGGCAACAAAAGGGGAAAAAAATGGCCTCCAGGAGCAGCGGATTCATGGTGCAGACACTGAGCCCAGCAATAACCTTGAAGGCAAAAAAAAAAAAAAAAAAGAGTTTTGTAGGAAGCATTCCAACAATGTCATTTGAAAGTATGGATCCTCCTGTGCTTAAACAAACCAGTCACTGGCATCATTGCCAAACTCAATAGGAAGAATGATTGTATCCAGTTAAAAGGACCTTGTGATGGTCTGGGGTGACTGAGCACATGGTCTCTGCTAATATTTTGCTATTTCACTGGTGGGATGTTGAGCTGATGCTCCATTTTCCCCATAAACAAGGTGAACGTAGTCTCTTGGGCACATGCAGTCTATCCTGACTAACCTGTCCCATGGTCTACACCATCGTACACACTCCAGCTATATTGGTGAGTGTAGATATTCCTTTTTCTTTTCTAAGTTTTGATTCCTTCTTCCCCTTTTCCTTCCCTGAAACTTCTGAAAATAGCCAGGGTATGACACTAAAGTTTATTTTGTTTGTTTTACTCATAGTGTGTTAGGGACTTTGCTGCTTTTATTTGTTTGTGTGTTTTGCCACACGTATCATACTGGGGCTGAGTTCCCGCAAGACTCCACTGCTCCTTGCCTCTAGATAGAAGGGAAGGTAAGAGACAAAAAGAGATAGAGAGAAGAAAGTGGTGCAGAGATAAGGAGAAGCATAGTAGTGGCCCTGGCACCGTGCTCATATGTGGTGACTATGGCTCTAGCCCTCACCCTCCTACATGGCGCTGAGTCTGCTCTACCAGAGGAGTCACTTTCTAGGTCCCAGTGAGTCTGTGTTCTTTAAGTGTGTGTGTGTGTGTGTGTGTGTGTGTGTGTGTGTGTGTGAGAGAGAGAGAGAGAGAGAGAGAGAGAGATTGAGAGCTACTTCTCTCAATTTTACCTTTGGAACAAGAAAATTAACCTTCTACCTGTATGAAAGGGAGCATCCCAAGGCAGTCATCTTTGGCACAACTGTTTTCTTATTGTTATGATTGCTTTGGTCATTTTTGGTATTGCTTTTCCCCTGGCTGTTTTAAATACCTAACTCTACACACACTTTTCTGCCAAGGGTAAGCTAACTCATGACCCATTGTGGGTAGCCAGGAGATTCCATTCCTCTAACTGTAATCTTACATGTGACCATTTTTATTGATTTAACAAGTATAAAGAAAACTGGTTTGGGCAGTTGGTGGCTCTCCCAGAAGACCTGGCATGTTACTGTGTGTGAGGATTTGGGTCAGGTCCCTGGTCCACTTCTACGTGGCAATATATTCAGAGGGCAGTGGAGCAGTGCTGCAGGCATCTCTCCTTCTCCCTGTCTCTCTTTCCCTCCATTTCTGTTTCTCACTCTCTATCAAAAAATATAAATAGCCACAAGAAATGTTGGAGGTATACAGGCACCAAGTCCAGGGGATAATTCTGTTGTCAAATGAAAGAAAAAAAACTTGTTATGCACTGGTACTGTTGTAAGCACTTTGCAAATAATAGCTATTTTAATACCAAGCATAGCCAGCTAGCAGTGGAACTCAACCCAGACAGCACAGGTAGTCCAATGATGAGACCACTTAGTTGGGGACATGACTGCAGGGACTAACCAGGATATGAGGTCCCCAAGATCAGCAAGAGCATCAATGTTCTCCAGGCTTAGAAGGGCAGGAATGGAAATGGTGTCAGCATAGTGAAGTGAAGCCTGGGGGGGGGTACATGTATGGACCCTCCCTCACCCCCTTTGGAAGCTGAATTCCTAGAGGGGCACAGTCCATCTCAGGATTATAGTCCACAGAAGAACAGAGGGAGGGAGAACTGTAACAGCCTCTGCCTTGTCTTGTTCTCCCGTCTTCCAACACTTTCTTTCAATATTTTCTTTTTTATTATTATCTTTATTTATTGGATAGAGACAGCCAAAAATTGAGAGGGAAGGGGTGATAGAGAGGGAGAGAGACACCTGTAGCACTGCTTCACCACTTACAATGCCTTCCCCTGACAGAAGGGGACAAGGGGTTCAAACCGGGGTCCTTGTGAGTTCTGCCATGTGCGCTCAACCAGGTGTGCCACCACCCGGCCCCTGAACATACACTTTCTATTGCTTAAGCACAATTGCTGGTCACTTGGCCAAGTAGCCAGGATTATGTGGACCATAGGAGTCAGCCTCCGTGGCACACTACTGGGCAGAATAAATCTGGAATAAAGGGCAGATATCCAACTAACACCTCAAATTATTTTAACAAGGAAGCAAAGACTGGATGTTTGCAAACACATTTATTTATTGACTAATTATTATTATTATTATTATTTTGTCTCCAGGATTATAGCTGAGGCTTGGACAATGAATCCAGGATTATAGCTGAGGCTTGGACAATGAATCCATTGGTCCTGGGGGCTATTTTTTTTTTCCTTTTTGTTGCCCTTGTTGTCTTTTATCGTTGTTGTGGTTATTATTGTTGTTATTGATGTCATCGTTGTTGGATAGGACAGAGAGAAATCAAGAGAGGGGAGACAGAGGGGGAGAGAAAGATAGACATCTGCAGACCCACTTCACCACTTGTGAAGTGACCCCCTGCAGGTGGGGAGCCAGCCGGGGGCTTGAACCAGGATCCTTATGCCACCCCTTGCACCTTGCACCATGTGCACTTAACCCACTGCGCTACTGCCTGACCACCCCCACCCCTTATTGTTTTTTTAATCAGAGTACTGCTTAGTTCAGGATTCTGATGGTCCTGGGCACTGGACATGAGATTTCAGAGCCTCAGGAATGGAAGTCTTTTTCATAACCATTATGCTGTGTCTTTCCAACCCCTGTCCCAATCTTGAATTTTCTCCTTGACTTGACAAGTCCCCACTTTCTCCTTGACCCTCATAAGCTGTCTATAAATATCTAGGTTCTTGTTGCTAGGATTCAACAAGAGATCCTAACATTCCTTGGCCTGATAGTTCTAGGGTCACTGTCCCAGCTTCCCTCCCACCAACCCAGCCTGTGATATCAACACTTAAGAAACCCCAGGCTATTTATATTTTGGTGGAGGGCTCATGCTATCAATTTGCACACACTGAGCCCAGCTATAGCTCTCTTCTATCAGGTTCCATTGAGTGGCAACTGGAGAGATATTCACTGCTCAAATGAAAAAAAAATACTTAGCTGTCTGATGAAATGTTTTAAATGCATAGGGTTCACCTTGGGGTTGGCTGCTGTTCAGATTTTATCCATTAATAACACACAGGGCTGCCTCTGTACTCTCTGGGACTGATAGGAAAAATAGTCCTACTTACAGGTCCTTGCTTTGCCCGAGGGAAGATATTCCAAATGCAGGTTGTGAGTCTCTGCACACAGATGTACAGACATACACACACCCAGTTCACATGTATGCAGTGGTGCTTCCTGGATATATTTTTCTCCTTAAATGACATATAAGAGGATTTTCCCATTATAGACTATTTTCTTCTGATAGCACAATTTTCAAAGAAGATGATGTGTATGTCGATGTAAATACCCAAGCCTGTGTTTTACCCTGACATATAGAACTATATCGGCGTCTTTACTCATTTCAAGTTATTTGGTATCATGTCTAGAGATGGAAAGAGAAGGGAAACCCTGAAACTGATCCTTTTCTGCTTTTTGCCCTCCCAGACCTTAGGCTGACATTTGATTCTGGGGGAGAAAAATTAGAATTGCTACAAGAAGCCAATATAAATGTATTACCTTTTGCAGTTGGCTAGCTTTTATGTTTTTAACAGACCACTCCATTTTTTCCTATCTGTCTTTCTTTGAAACATCTACAGTGGGGAGAAGGGGGACTGTTTAAATAAGAATCACTAAGGGATTAGGTTTCTGTGATACTTTGCTGTTTGGATGCAGCCCATGAAGAATTTTGCATTGTTTTTGCTAATAAAGGATTCTGTACACAGTTCCCTGAATGCTGATGATGGAGCTAGTTGAGTTGCACTGCATTGTCTTCTCTCTCCCAGTGTAAACAGAATGGCCATTTGCCATGGAGAAGAGTTATTTAAATCAATGAATCTTCATTATATGGAAAGTGTGTAAAGAATAGGGAGTAGATATATGGAGGAATATGATCACAAAATTGTTTCCTGAAGAGTTTTTGCTAAATAATTACATTTTAAAGCAAGAAGTGAGATGTGGTTTGCTAATTTTCCATCATCTCCCAAAACTCAAATCACTTCAAGTTGACTTAAAAATTCAATTAGGTCTGGGGCAAAGTTCATCTGATAGAGCAGGCTGCCTTATCATGCGTGGGGGAGAGGGGAGACTTGGGTTCAAGCCCTGGCCCTCTTGGAGCATCATGACAGCACTAGGGAGGCTCTATTGATGAGGGGTGGAGGGTGGGGGAGTGGTGCTGAGCTGTCCCTCCTCTGTTGCTCCCACTTTCCTCTTTGACCCTGTCCCTAAATGAAAAGAATATAAAAGTTGGTCTCAGAGCCATCGCAGTGGAATCAAGCATATTCATAGCCAGCCTCTCAGTCATTCTCACGAGTGCATTAACACAGTGTTTCAGTCACCTGAGTGTAAAATCCTTGTACTAGACTGTTCTATTAACTTAACTAAACATATTCAGAATGGTAGGTAAGCACAGGTGTGCCCTTATTCTCACCATCAGAAAAAGAATTAGTCATCCCAGAGAAGTTTCTCAGGTACTAGAGTGAAAATCAACCTCAGATTACTTGTGTTAGATCAAGTTATTAATTTCGTATTATTTAGTCTAAAATACTAGTATTGTACTGGTAACATAACTCACTTGGGTAGTGTGCTGCTTTGTCATGTGAGTGACCCAGGTTCGAACCTAGCCTCCACTACACTGAAGGAGACATTTTACTGCTATAGTCTCTTTCACTCCTCTTCTGTTTCTTTGCCTTTCTATCTCTTACCTAAACCGATAAAAGAAAGACAAATAAAAGACTCATCTTATTTATGTATTTGTAGAGCTAGGTCCTTGTGTTTGTACTGCTGCTCATGGGCCAACATTTCCATTCAGAGAGTGACCAAAAGAAAGAGACCAGAAAAATAGCTAAAAATAGCTAACCTAGATAATGAAACTTCTTTGTCATTCTTGCAATCCAGATCTGAGCCTGCCCCTACTGTACTGAAGGAACTTTTGGTGCATTCTCTCTCTCTTTCCAACATATATGTATATACATATATATGAGTATATGTATATTCAGATATCTGAGAAAGTATATATCTTAAAAAGTAAGCCCAGAGAGATGAAGCCCAAGCAGTGACAAAACAAAATCAAACAAACAAACAAAAAAACAAAAAGGAGAAGTGCCAGAGCACTGGGCCTTCTCCTGGTGTCCTGGTACCCATGTGGTACTGAGGCTCAAACCTGGGCCATGGGATACATGACAACGCCCCAGCCCTACTTAGTGAGCTCTCTGGCTGGTCCCAAAAGACTCGTCTTAAGGGGATTGGGCGGTATCACAGCAGGTTAAGCACAGGTGGCACAAAGTACAAGGACTGGAGTAAGGATCTGGATTTGAGCCCCCAGCTCCCCACCTGCAGGGGAGTCGCTTCATGGGCGGTGAAGCAGGTCTGTAGGTGTCTGTCTTTCTCTCCTCCTCTCTGTCTTCCCCTCCTCTCTCCATTTCTCTCTGTCCTACCCAACAACGATGACATCAATAACAGACCTGGTGGGGAGCTGGGGGCTCAAACCCAGATCCTTTCTCTCCCCCTCTCTCTCTTCCCCCTTCATTTATCTCTGTCCTATCCAACAACGAACAACATCAACAACAACAATAATAACCACAACAAGGCTACAACAACAAGGGCAACAAAAGGGGGGAAAAAAGGCCTCCAGGAACAGTGGATTCATGGTACAGGCACTGAGCCCCAGCAATAACCCTGGAGGCAAAAAAAAAAACTAGTTTTAAACTTAATTTCCCCAACTATTTTTTTCCTTCTTTCTTTTTCTCCTCCTCATCCTTCTTTTTTTGTCTTCCTATTTTCCCCCAAGAAGAATTCCCAGTTGCATGGACTGGAAAGAGTTGAATCTAGCCAAAGTTACAGTTGAATCTAGGTTTAGCAATATGAATCTTTACTTGGCTAATTAACTAACCCCTGATAAATTCTAAAAGAAGTATTTCCACACACATGACATGTTTATTTTGAGACATTTCTTGCTCTATTTTCCTGTAACTTGCCATAGAAGTGACATTGAATTCCTGGCTTTGACACTAACTGTGTGACCTTGGGCAAAACATTTAGCCTTTTTAGGCTTCAGGTTTTCAGTCTGCCCTGTGGAGAGAGTAAGCCGTGCGCAGTGGCTGTGTGAGGACCAGCAGAGCTGAAATATATTTATCCTTTCTAAAAAGCTTTTGGCAAAATGTCATGAAAGAATATATTTATGGTGTGAAAAAGAACAATCATGTGAAGAAGAAAATAGACGAAGGGAAAAAGTGTATTTCTCTATCCAGTCTTCTTTCTATTTAATTATTAACTTCCACCATTCCAGTTGGATCATAAGTGGCATAACTGACAGTGAAAATATCATTTGAATCATGATAGAAACCAACTGTTAAAATTTTTTAAAAAAATTTTTAACCTAAATCCAAGAAAGTCAATATTAGGCAAAATGTAGACAAAGTTAGTAGCCAGCCAAGATACACATTCCATTATTGTAGTACAAAACAAGACAAAAAGAGAAAGAAAATAGGCTGGAATCTATATGCTCAATAATATAAGCTTAAAGAAAGATGCTGCCTCACCTTCAAAAATCACTGTGAATCAAATCGGAAAAATTAACAGTTCCCAGCTCATGATCTGTCACATTCCAACACAAAACTGCATCTTAATGCAAGACTCCCCAGAGGAAGTGTCACAGTTTAAGAAAGGCTATGTGGAAATACAGAAGATGAAAGTTAAAGAAGAGGACTGAGCTTGTTTGTACAGGACCCCAGAAAAAGTAGTCCTAGCCTCAAGTCTGAAAGGCATCCAAGTGGCTATATGCAGGTACTATAAGGGAACATCTTCTGGATATATGTCAATTAAAGTGACTTGTCAAATATAACTAGGTAGGAACAACTGAAAGGTACCTTTGTGCTTTAAAAGGACATTCACAAGTCGATCCATACTCCCACCTACCTCTTTCTTTCCCTAGTGGGGTGGGGCTCTGGGGCAGTGACCTTGGGTCCATACTCCCAAAAGGTTAAAGAATAGGAAAGCTATCAGGGGAGGGGATGGGATACGGAGTTCTGGTGGAGGGGATTGTGTGGAGTTGTACCCCTCTTATCCTGTGGTTTTGTCAATGTTACCTTTTTATAAATAAAAAAATAAAATATATAAAAAAATAAAAATAATAAAAGGACAATCAGAGTTGAAAGGAGGCAGTTTCAGAACTCCACAGATTGTAGGAGAGGAACAATATAAAAAGGAGAGAAAAAAAACACTACTTGGCAGCAGATAATGAAGAGTGAAAGCAGATAATGGGGGAAAGTCTTAATTGAGAGCATTACTTACTCACCCACATGATAATAAAAGCAAATAAACAATTAATGAAAACTGGTCAGATTATTTGGCCTTTAAAAAATATTAGTGTGAGGAAATGTTTCATTCTGTATGCTTCAGGCGTGCATCATGGAAAATCAACATGTGCACATAGACAAGGACCCCATTAAGCCCATATTACACCTCAATGCCATAAAGTTTGACAATGGAAAATCAAAACCATACAGAATGATTGCAGAAGCAAGCAAAATCTCATACATGTTAAAGGAGGAACATGTCCTCTGGACAAGGAAAACCTTTGAAATGAAAGATGCCCACAAATTAATATTTCTGAAACAATAAAATAGACTCAGACAAGCAAGAAAGAGACACGAAGTCAATGTGAGATGCACATTTGGAAAGTAGATGAAAATGGGCCAAAATCTTGAAAGGAATGAATTAAAGGTTTACTCTGTTTAGGCGAAAAATGGAAGGCCGAGTAGTCTCACAAAAAGTTCCTGCATTATAAGGAGCCTAAATGCTACTGTTCATAGGGATCCTTGAGACAGGAAGTAAGTAAGAGAAAACAGGAAAGCAAGAGAAAACATTGTAGGTTTAGAACTCAGAGGGACTATTTCATTGCAGTATCTGAAGAAAAGTAAAACAGGGAGTCGGGCTGTAGCGCAGCGGGCTAAGCGCAGGTGGCGCAAAGCACAAAGACCGGCATAAGGATCCTGGTTCGAACCCCGGCTCCCCACCTGCAGGGGAGTCGCTTCACAGGCGGTGAAGCAGGTCTGCAGGTGTCTGTCTTTGTCCCTCCTCTCTGTCTTCCCCTCCCTCTCTCCATTTCTCTCTGTCCTATCCAACAATGACAACAACAATAATAACTACAACAATAAAAAACAACAAGGGCAACAAAAGGGAATAAATAAAATAAATATTAAAAAAAATTTTAAAAAAAGAAAAGGTGGTCCGGGAGGTGACGCAGTGATAAAGCTTTGGACTCTCAAGCATGAGATACCGAGTTTGATCCCCGGCAGCACATGTGCCAGAGTGATGTCTGGTTCTTTCTCTCTCCCTCTGTCTTTCTCATAAATAAATAAAATATTTTAAAAAAAAAAAAGAAAAAGAAAAGTAAAACAATGGGATGGAGGTTAAGATTTCAGAAATAGATGAGTATTTGATCATTATTGAAAGGGCTCACTGGGTAGTCTTTCTCAAACATAAAGGACATGCCCACTGACAAGCCTACACCTGTGTAACGCTCCCCACAGAGTCCATTCTTTTCAATTCTCCCTTCCATTAGGGAAAGAACAAAGGAATGAGACAAGGTCAAGTGCTTTTTATAGCCCCTAGACTGTCTCTATTCTGAACTTACACTCTGTCCTGACCATTTCTCCGAGACCCATTGGGACTCATTCCCATCTACCCAGAGCTTCCCATTCCAGAGTCACTGTTGGAAGAAATCAACTCTAGGCATATTGAGTACAGCCTCCTTGACTCTTTTGGGAGAGACTCATCCACATTTTGGAAATATTTATTGTCAATTTACAAGATGGGACGTATGATATTTATGGGTAATAAGTCCTCAAAGGTAATGCGAAGCCAGAGCAGTGACTACACATGGAGACTCTGAGGTTAGAGAGCAGAGATGGGGCTTATGTAAGCATCTACCACCCAGGACTGTGAGCTGGAACTTCCTAGGACTCTGTGGGAACCTGGACCCCAGGATGGTGGGAACTCTGTAATAGGGTGGGTTCCTTTGTCTTCCAGATTAGGAAGCCCCACCTCTTAAGTCATGACTGCAGAGGAAGCCAAACCAGAGAAAGATAAATTGGACTAAATTCCAGCAGTTAATATTGCTAAATCTGAATCTGAAAACAAAAGGAGAGTCTCACGGAAGACTTAGGGGTTAGTGGGGGGCTTCTACTTCTCCCTGGTTGCCTCCCAGAATCCAGTGTCTGTCTTTCTTATCCTACCCTGTACCCACCTGTATAGAAGGCTGACACTTCTTGGTGGGCAGGAGGTTATACAACAGACCCTGGTCTCTGATTGATTGCTAACTTTACTCATGCCAATGCTGGTGTGACAGATTTGGGCATTCTGTGATATCAGGCCCATGTTAGATTTTATCTTCTTAGAAAGGGCTCGTGATGATGCATCTAGAGAATTTTCGAGGAACTGGATGACTCTGGAGGAAAGAATCAAAACAACATGACATGGCATATATCTCTTAAGGAGTAGCTCAGCTAAAGAAAAGAAAACACAAGGAGAGGAAAGGAGAGAAGAGGAGAAGAGAGGAAAGGAAAAGAAAGGGAAAACTCCGCAACATGAGAAAGACGCTTCTCTTGTGATCTTCACTCATATTTGATTACTGTATATTAAATAGGAGTGATAGCTAGAGTAATAGCTCTGTTAGGGGGGAAATGAGGATTTTATAGAACAAGAGAATTCTGGTGCACTTTTTTTTTTTTGCTTCTAGGGTTATCAGTGGGGTTCCGTGCCTGCAGTACAGTCCACTACTGATCCATATTTAACATACATAAAATACAAAACAAAACTCTTTAAATATTAAATGAAAATAAAAGGTTGAATTTCTCTGTCAGGAAAGTAATTGTCAAGTTTTTAAGTAAGCGAAAAGGGTTTTTATATGTATGTTGCATTGAAATGTAAAGCTCTATTTCCTCTCTTTAAATGTTTAAAGGGTTTTTTTGGTCAGTTTCAGCATGAAGAAGCATTAAAATTCAATTCAACCTGAAACCCATAGTGGATAAAAAAAAGAAAAAAAAAGATGTTAAATATCAGCAAATGGATCTGATAGTCTGCAGAGTATTTCTGCTGTCAAAGAAGGATCGTGGGATAAAAAACACATGTTCCGGATTTGACATCCCTTGGCATCTTGTAAATAGCCTACACAGATCCATACCTTAAAACTGCCGACACCAGCAAAATCCTGCCCAAGTTTCTACTAAGTTAAGCAAGCAAAGCAGAGAGAGGGAAATATGGCTAGATTGCATATAAAAACTCAAAGATCCCTGAAAACTGAGCTCTAGCTCATTTTACCTAAAGATAGTCTCCATTTCTGATAAAGCAAAAAACATTTTGGGGTGTGTGTGTGTGTGTGTGTGTGTGTGTGTGTGTGTGTGTGTGTGTGTGTGTGAATAAGAACAGGGAAAATAACACTGATAGGAGGGACAAGGGAGTTTGGTAAGTGAGAATTTCCCAGGTTAACAATGTAGCTCTTAAATAAGACAAGAGAGACTTCCCTTGAATATCAAAATATTCTGTGCATATCTATCAGCTTAATACATTACACCTTCCTCAGTGGATGACCCAGGAGAGCAGAAGTCTGCCACACAACCACCCAGCCCCATAAATTTTGTACAAGAGGACTTACTTGATATGAGTGACCTCTGATGGTACAATGTATGTACTGATAAATTTGCTTGGAATTCAGGGTTTCTTTCTTTCTTTTTTAAATATGTATGTATTGTCTTTTGTTGCCTTTGTTGTTTTTCATTGTTGTTGTAGTTATTATTGCTGTTGTTACTGATGTTGTTGTTGTCAGAGAGGACAGAGAGAAATGGAGAGAGATGGGGCAGAGAGGGGGAGAGAAAGACAACTGCAGACCTGCTTCACAGGTGGCGGGCCTCGAACCGGGATCCTTAAGCCAGTGGTCCTTCAGCTTTGCCCCAGGTGTGCTTCATCTGCTGCGCTACCGCCTGACTCCCTCACGGAAAAACTCATGCCTGCATTCCACCCTGCTGTTTATGAGGGGGATAATGCATTGGTATTTCTATCCCAAACTCAAAAGTTTAAAAAGTTTGTTCCGTAAATCATTTCTATTAAGTAATATCTTAGCTCTTTTCCTAAATAGTCAAGGAAGTTGGTGAAAAGAACTTCTAATTAGCATACTGTAGGCTGACTTTGCCTATGAAAGTTAAGCCTCTCCCAAGAAATTTAGAGAGACCCAGTTGAGATGTCCAAGACAGATCTTCCTAAAATGTGGATTCTTTCTTTTTTTTTTTTTTTCCTTTTTCTTCTTTTTTTAAAAACTTTAAAATATTTATTTATTTTCCCTTTTGTTGCCCTTGTTGTTTTTTTACTATTGTTTAGTTATCATTGTTATTGTAATATGATGTCTTCATAGATAGGACAGAGAAAAATGAAGAGAGGAGGGGTAGACAGAGAGAGGGGGAGAGAAAGACAGACACCTGCAGACCTGCTTCACCGCCTGTGAAGCGACTCCCCTGCAGGTGGGGAGCCGGGGGCTCGAACCGGAATCCTACTGCCCGACTCCCTCTTTTTTTTTTAATGGCTGTATATTTTTACATTTTATTTCTTTTAAAAAATTATTATCTTTATGTATTTATTGGATAGCCAGAAATCAAGAGGGAAAGTGGTGATAGAGAGGGAGAGAGACAGAGAGGCACCTATAACACTAACAACACTAACTCTGCTTTACCACTCGCAAAGCTTTCCCCCTGCAGGTGGGGGTCCTTGAGCATTGTAAAGTGTACTCAACCAGGTGCTCCACTCCCAGCCCCAAATGGGAATTATTTCCATTTG